>NC_066520.1:19118330-19208330 GCF_024679095.1 Eriocheir sinensis | reverse complement strand
GCTTACGTTCAGACGCTCGGAATTGTTTTTATATCCGCGCTGTACGGTAACACTTTTCTCTTGTCTCCCATCTTCGTTGTCTCCTTCTCTTTCACCTTCACCCCGACCTTCTGTGTCAATCGTATGTGTGTGTCTCTCTCTTGCCTCATCCTGCTTTCCTTCTCCTTTTTTTGTGGCTCCGTTCACATACTTATTCCGTGCCTCTGTATTTTGCCTTTCTCTGTTACCTCTCCTCCTTAATTAATTTCACTCTGTATAATCTTAAGACACTTACTTGTTTCTTTTTATTACCTTTTTTTTTTGTTATATTTTACCTTTCTTCATTCTCTCCCCTCCTTAATTAACTTCACTCTCCTATCCTGAGTTCATCCTTCAAATACCTCTTTATAATACTAAGACCTTCATTTGCTTCTTTTTTCTACCTTCCTTTTTTAGCCCATTCCCTTTTTTAGTTTCCATTCCCTCTTCTCCTAAACTTCACTCTCCTACCCTGAATTCATCCTTTAAATACCTCTTTATAATCTTAAGACCCTCATTTTGCTTTTGTTTACCTCCCTATTTTTCTTTTATTTTACTTTTCTCCATCCCCTCTCTTCCTTAACTTCACTCTCCTACCCTGAATTCATCCTTTAAATACCTCTTTTATAATCTTAAGACCCTCATTTTGCTTTTGTTTACCTACCTATTTTTCTTTTATTTTACCTTTCTCCATCCCCTCTCTTCCTTAACTTCTCTCTCCTACCCTGAATTCCTCCTTCATATACCTTTCTGTTACCTTAAGTCCTTCATTTCAATCATTTGCTTCGTTTTTTACCTCCTTTTTCTACTTATATTTCAGTTATCCTCTTATACTCACTACAAGGCAATAATTATTTTCTATCTTCCTCTCTTCACCTTCCATCCTTAGCCTCACTCATCTACCCCTAAGTCATTCCAAATATGCATCTCTTTTCAACCTTTATACCTAATATTTCCATGTGTTTAACCTTTCGCGTCCACAGTTAGGTTCTCCGTGCATCACTCGGCATACTTTCAACTTCCGTATTTCCCTTTCTCCTCGATCTTTCCTCTCTCTCTTTTATCTTTTCGTCCAGGATGGCTTACATACTTTCCACGCCTCCCTGGACCAAACCACACACCCTCCAAGACTTCCTCTCCATCTTTCTGGACAGTTTAAACACTTCCCTTGCTACCGTTTCTTTTCCAGGACACTTCATCCCTCCCTCCACCCCGAACCTTCCTTTCCGTTCACTCACCTGGCTGTCGTCTTTCCCAGGACCCTCAAACATGCCTCCCTACACCCTCCACAGTTCTGTCTGTTCTCCCCTACAACTGTAAATCCACATCTGGTTGCTTTCTCAGGCTCCGTCGTTCTCTAGACACTTCACAGACAAAACGGTTCCCCTCTTTGAATCCTTAACTCTTCCATACCACCTTGTCTTTTCTTTCTTGGGTCCTTTTCTTCCGTTTCTTCCCAGACATAACAGTTCACCCCCTTGGATATTTATACCCTCCATAATACCTTCTCGTGTCTCCTTCCCTCTTTATCTTTCGTTCTGTACACGTAGCAATATAGCTGCAGTGGATGACACCCCTATATACACACTTCTGCACACTTTTCCTCGTCTTACACAGATTCAGCAATATTACAAGCTCTCCCTTCCTCGGCCATTCACTTGACATCAGTTCCAACACTATTAGAAACTCCCGCTTCCTCGGCCATTCACTTGAAATCAGTTCCAATATTATCACAAGCTCTCCAGTCCTCGTCCATTCACTTGACATCAGTTCCAACACTATGACAAACTCTCCGTTCCTCGGCCATTCCCTTGACATTTCCAACATTATTACAAGTTCTTCCTTCCTCGGCCATTCACTTGACATCAGTTCCAACACTATCACAAGCTCTCCCTTTCTCGGTCATTCCCTTAACATTAGTTCCAACTCTCCTTGCACCTAAAAGACAGGAAAAACGGCTTACTTCTCAAGGGTCATTTCACCATCTGTTCTTCCCAAAAGGTGTAAACGTGAAGGATATCTATTTCAGGTTCCTCCGTCTACCATATGCCGCTATCAGACTAATCCCTAGACAGAACGCCTCTCCCTTTACCTTCCTTATTCTCTAACGAACTTTCTGCTCTTCCTTGAAAATGTAAACGCAGAGTAGTTATTTTCCCTGAGTAGGCGGAGCTGTTTCTTAGGTTTTGTCGTTTTCTATTCGTTGTCTGCGGGTTATTTGACAGAACGCCTCATTTTTTACAGCTCTGCACACTTTTCCGCCTCTGCTGTTCTCCCTCCTACAACTTTGCACCCACAACAGGTTTCATTCTCGGGTTTCTTCGTTCCTTAGATGTCAAAATTAGATTAAAATTGACCTCTCATTAGGCCACCTCTTTTGATTATTTTTAGGAGCAGCGAGTAGCGGGCCTTTTTTTATTATTGTTCCCTTTTTTGTGCCCTTGAGCTGTCTCCTTTGTTGTAAAAAAAAAAATAACGCTAAACAGATCATCTCTCATCTCTTAGTCCTACACCCTCCATTGCCCTTTTTTTCTTCCCTATCAGTGTAAAGGTGCTGCATTTTTTTTTTTTTTTTTGGGGGGGGGGTCGTTCACTAGACACCGTTCTCAGACCTCCAAACAGAACGCCTCGCCCCTTAACAGTCCTATACCCTCTTCCACTTCTATTGTTCTTCCTTACAATTGTACACGAACAGGACGCTTCTTTTTTTTCTGGCTTCTCGGAATATCACGCTCCTCCTACCCCAACATCAGCTACACCGTCTCGCCTGCTCGCCATCCTCCTTTCGCTGTTTTTGGCTGTTAGCGGTACGTGGCAGCGACCTCAGGAAACATAAAGCATGAGGTAATGACGAGGCGCCGCGGTAAAGAGTAATTGCATCTCCGCCAGTGACCCGCCAGTGACCCAGGATGACTCAGGGGGCGGCGGCGGCGGTGACTCGGCGGGGCAGACAGATGGTGCTCAGCGAGGCCGTCACGTTAAGGCGGCGACCGGGATACTAGTTAGAGTTGAGGACGGATGAGGAGATTAACAACACCTTCTATCCCCCACGAGATCTTGCTTAAGTCTTGTCTGTCTTCTTGTCCTGGAGAGCAAAAATCGAGCAGGAAGAAAAGACTGGCGCCACTATAAATATTCCGCCCGCTCCACTGACAAGCTGGGCCGGCGCAGTAAGCCTTCAACTAGAAAAAAATAGGATGGAAAAGAGCAATCTATTTCGTTACCTCTGCTGCTGAAAAGTTAATACGAGAGGAAGGAAAGATGTGAAGGAAAACAATGAGAAAATAAGCAGTGAAAGGCTTGCTTTAACGACTATTATTTTCTTATTACCTCCCAAAGTGAGAAACTAAAACAAAACAAAAAATGCAAACTTGCTTTCTCAGTACAAACGGTACATTTTCGGGGTCAAGGGATGACCTCGCCAGTCACGTGGGGATGCAGCCTCAGGCCACCCGGGGTCAGTGTGAAGGGGGGGAGAGGGAGGCAAGTTGAGGAAAGAGGGATAAATATTTTTCACGGATTTTTCACGGCGGTTACTTCAGAGTATGTGTGTGCCCGCTGCAGACTTTAGCCTCTCCCACATGAATGCCGTATTAACACCAGCGCGGGGCCTCATTCTTTGCCTCATACCCTGAACTCGCTGTCGGGAAGCTAAACAGGACTCGCGGGCGAAAAGGGAAGGGGGAAGAGGATGACAAAATGAATGTGAAGCAAAATAATACAGTGAAGGAAGCTGTTGGATGGGAAGGCACGTAGATTTTACTTTATATTGCTCCCACTTCACGTAGATCCACCAACGAAGGCGTCAGTTTTAGCAGTCCCTGAGAGTAAGGATTAGGCCGCGCAGAACTAAGAAACGGATGAAGAGCGGAGGAAAAAAAAAGTGCATTTCCTTGATGATAATAGCAGCTAATAAAGGAGAAATTAACGAGGAAGCTTAACCTCTACGAACCCTAATGTTAAGTATATATATCTACCTATCATACTTTCCCAACGCCTGACAGTCTTTTTTTTTCTTCGTTTTTTTTTTCATATATTTTTTACGCGTCATAGCACCTTATTTTCACAGGGTATAACATTTTTTTATCTTCGTTTCTCTCGCTAGCATTCTTTATCCATTTTCTACTTTTCAAAACCACCGATAACTCTTCTCTCTATTCCCTTTCTACGCCCTCTAGCTCCTTCCTCACCTTCACCTTCCTTCCCCCTTCCAACCAGCTCTCCACCTCCCCCTTCTTCCTTATTTATATCCCTCTTATCCTCTCTACGCTAGACAGGGCATGGCCACTTCCTTCGCCCCTTAGCTTCGAGTGTCCCCATCAACTTACACGAAGAACAACAGCGCCTCGTCCCTACAACAAACATTCTCAGACCCTTTGGCTTTCATTTAGTTCTTGCAGTCTCGTGAGCAGTGGTGGTGGTAGTAGTAGTAGTAGTAGAAGTAGTAGTAGTAGTAGTAGTAGTAGTAGTAGTAGTTTTCTCTCTCATTAACCTGTTCCACGTAGCTTTCCAACCCACAATTACCTTCACATTACCATTTCCCTTCATATCCGTTTTGTCTCCCACTTTCCTCCTTCCCTGTCAAGCTTCCCGAGAGAGAGTTCAGGGGGTGAGGCATTAAACGAGCCGCCGCGCTGGTGCTAAGTACATCCACCTGTCTTTAAATGCTGAAAATATTGACTTTAATTACCCAGGAAGACTGCATTTACCATTTGCATGACTGATTCATGTTTGCGCATCGTACTAGTAACTTTTTTTTTATTAATGTTTGCTTTTTGTGTGCCCTTGAACTGTCTCCTTTGCTGTAAAAAAAAAAAAAAGTAGTAGTAGTAGTAGTAGTAGTAGTAGTAGTATGTATGTATTGTAATTTCAACAGTAGCGGTAGTAGTGACATTTATTTGAAGAGTAACCGTAGTAGCAGCAACAGTAGCTTTGGTAACAACTGTGATGTGACTGGTAATTAATCAATCTTTTATATTTTTCTCCTTCAAAGTGACTTGGAGAAACACTTCAGCTCCTGCCGACGCCACAACGCATACTAATGGGTGACTCTCCTAAACCGGCCCGTCACCAGTGTTAACAAGAGTAGGACCCCACAAAAAAAGTCGCGTCCAGTCCCGTAATTACAGTGAATATCTTTCGCCTCAACAAGCTGTGAGGCTGGAGCATATGACACGAAGCTGAATTTACAACAATGCTCCTTTAATAAGATTGATAGCAAAGAGATAAATGCCTTAAAATATTGTCTCCCTCAAAAGTAATATAAATGTAGTTACTGCCAATTCCATTCTTTGTTTCGCCCTCTCTCAGAACTTTCGTTGATCTTGGAGACATATTTGAGGCACGATGAAGTCTCTGTCAAGTGATGGAGTCTGATCTAAGAGTAAGCTTGTAGTCTGTTCGCAATACAAGGGCCGCAACCGTCGAGTTCTCTGTAAACCCCATCAGAGAGGACGCAACTGTTCATGGGCTTGTCATGTCTCCAATCTCTTCTCATTAATAAATCTACGGTGGCGCATTGATGTTTAAGCGAGATTATGTCTCATTACTCGACTTATTCTGCATTGCTACCGCGTCTCTCTATGTAAAAACGGTAAAAAATATAAATATAGATAAAGTGTACACCTCACTCCACCTATACTTTCATTTATATAACTTTTAAGAGAATAACACGAATCTAAATCACTTGTTCCTTCACTTTGTATCCCTTAAAATGATAACTTATTCCTTCGCTTTGTATCCCTTAAGATGATAACCTTAGACATTTCCGTATCATGTAACGTTTCCTTGCCTCACATCTCCTAAAGGTGTAAGAAATTCACAGTGGTTGCGGGACTGGACGAAGGCCCGGCCGAGACAAACACTTACCCAGCGCTGGTCAACACTTTGCGGGGACCCATACACGCCTTGCCCACCTCCTCCCTTTGTCCCTCTGCATCGCCACCTCCTCTATCTACAGCCTCTCCAGTACCCCCTTCATCACCTCTTCTTCGTCAACCTCTTCTTTTTTTCTCCTCATCTACCTCCCCTCCCTCACTCATCGCTTTCTTTTCTACCTTTTCCTCAATTTTTTTCTACTCCATCTCGTCTCTCTCTGTTACTTTGCATTTTTCTTCTCTTTTTCTTGTTTGTTTCTTTCCATTTTGGTTTATCTATGGTGTGTGTGTGTGTGTGTGTGTGTGTGTGTGTGTGTGTGTGTGTGTGTGTGTGTGTCTCTCTGTCTCTCTCTCTCTCTCTCTCTCTCTCTCTCTCTCTCTCTCTCTCTCTCTCTCTCTCTCTCTCTCTCTCTCTCTCTCTCTCTCTCTCTCTCTCTCTCTCTCTCTCTCTCTCTCTCTCTCTCTCTCTCTCTCTCTCTCTCTCTCTCTCTCTCTCTCTCTCTCTCTCTCTCTCTCTCTCTATCTCTCTCTCTCTCTCTCTCTCTCTCTCTCTCTCTCTCTCTCTCTCTCTCTCTCTCTCTCTCTCTCTCTCTCTCTCTCTCTCTCTCTCTCTCTCTCTCTCTCTCTCTCTCTCTCTCTCTCTCTTCCTCGCCTATATTGACCTTAACATAAAAAAAAACACCTCGCAAGATTTTTGTCAATAAACTGTTATGTGAGAAAACGCACTTACCATATTCTTCCTCTCTCTCAGATGCATTTCCTGGGCCGCCGCTGCCGCAACCACCACCAACACAACCTCTACCACCACCATCACCACTACAACCTTCACCGTTATCAGCTGCTCCAAGACGTAAGACCTTTTCCTTTCACCCACCAGTTCCTTCACCCTGAGAACTCGCGCGCGGAGGCAGCAGGGAGGCCTATTTTTCACACCCTGAAGCGCACCTGTCCATCAGCGCTCAGGTAAGTAACTGTTCATCTCGCACCTGGAGAGAGAGAGAGAGAGAGAGAGAGATGAGTATTACAAGAAAGATTGAGAGGAAAGACTGATTAAGAAGAAGACGACGAAGAGAGGGAGATATAAAAAGAGAGAGTAAAGAGGAGAGGATAGAGAAACGGAAGACTAATTAAGGAGTCGACGAAGAGAGGGAGAGATAGAGAGAGTAAAGAGGAAGATGAGGAAGAAATATCATAAGTAAGAAGAGAAAGGGGAAGACTAAGAAGGCGACAAAGAAAGGGAGAAATAGAGAGAGAGTAAAGAGGAGGAAAAGCTTAAAAGAAAAAGTTAGGGAAAGATGTGCATAGCGGAGTTAGACACGACGGACACCCACGGAAAACCACCCCCACACACACACATACATCTTCTACGGGGAAAGGAAGGTTGTATGGGCGGCAAACAGCACCGTATATAACGCAAATATCGTAAAACAAACCTGTCGTACGTGCCTGGAGGTGTTTATGTGTGTGTGGATATAACTGCGTCTAATGTTTGTTTCATATTTGCTTGTTTTTCTCCGGATCTGTGTTGTTTTAAGGGATTTTTTGTGTGTATGTGTTGTGTTGGCTTTCCGCTGCTCTCTTTCATGCTTAGGCTCGTGTGTCAGGACCGATGGGGAGAGAACGCTTCTGTTTTTCACCAGGAAGCGAGAGGTGGCAGCTGGTGAGAGGCGGAGGGCATAAACGGGCCATGAGAGTTCTCGGGGCAAGCGGAGAGGGACTGACAGACGAGACCTTGAGTGGAACGAACTAACGGCAGGGATTGTTTAGCGGGAAGGAAAGAAAAAGATGAAAAGTAACCCACTTGAATTGACGTCCAAGTGCTTTGACAAGGAAAAAACTGCTTTGAGTGAAAATAAGAATACACAGATAAGCGTATAGTATTTCGCCTTAGACAGACCGTAAGACTGAATGTGATGTGGACGGTATAATAAGAAATGACTTCGTGGAGATTGTTTTTTGCATTGCCATTCCTAATTTTTTTCTTCTCTTTATTCATTTTCACAGTTAGACTACTTAATTCTGTTCGCAATTATTTCTTCATCCTGTCTTTTTTTCTTCCCATCTTTATTTTGCTCTTAAGGAATTACTTAATGCAGATTTTTTTGTTCCCTCTCCACTCCTATTTTTTTTCTCTCTTTGTTCCTTACCACAGACTGCTTAATTATGTTCGCAATCATTTCTTCATCCTGTCATTTTTCTTCCCATCTTTATTTTGCTTTTAAGGAATTACTTCATGCGGATTTTTTTTTTCCCTCTCCACTCCTATTTTTATCTCTTAACCACCACAGTTAGGTTTGTTAATCCTGTTCTCTATCATTTCTTCAGTCTGTTTTACGCTTCCCATCTATATTTTTCTTAAGGTATTACTTCATGCAGATTGGTTTTGACTTTCCATGACTAGTTTTTTTTCTCTTATATGCTGCGTTAGAATTCACCCAGCTTGCATTTACTTTCATTCTCTCCCTCCCTTTCGACCTTCATACGTTGCACATATACGTTGCGCATACGTCACATTATTCAGGAAAGTTTAAATGCCTTGATTCACCCCACCTTGCACTTGCTCCTCCTCTCCTAACACTTTGCACATCCAGTAACTTCGTGGTTCTTCTGTGTAAAGGTCGCACCACTGCACTATGTCGCGATACACATCTCACGGGACCATCTCTTCTTCATAAGTATATAACCAAAAACCAGATCGTGGGAACAATACAGCTTCTAGTACTGCCAAGAAGATTTAGAATTAGTCGTGAAGATAATGCTTGATATGAAACTTGATCACAGAAAGGAAATATCGAAGAACAACGAAATAAATTACTAAAAACAGACTAAACTTATTCAACGATTCATCTAACTAGATCAGAGAAAGGAAATATCGAAGAACAACGAGAGGTTACTGAAAGTATACCATACTATTCAACGACTTATCCATTTTATTCACGCACATCCGCATACCGTCTATTATTTTTCCAACGCCTCCGCATGACCTAAAAAAAGACTCAAGATTATTCAACGATTCATTTAACTTATTCACGCGTCCTTACCGTCTCTTATTTTTCCAACGCCTCCGCATGACCTAAAACAAGACTCATGATTATTCAACGATTCATCTAACTTATTCACGCGTCCTTCCCGTCTTTCTTTTCCAACGCCTGCGCCTGGCTGGTTGTGTTTACGTGTTCCAGTGCAGCCACACACTTCTCCGCGGTGCTGTGGCGTCTCTGATATGCTACGGACATGAGGCAAACAGTGTATGCGCGGCGAGGGGCAAACAGAGAGTCACTTGTCTACGCTCCATCACACGTGAACGTAAATAAATATCCAAGGCTCCTTATGTACGCGTAACGGTCGGCCTCGAGTCTGCGTGAAGGAAGTTTCATCGTTGGTGATTTTGATGCTTCCTAAGATAGTAAGCAATGAGGGAAAAGTGTGTGGTATATTGCGTCGTAGTACTTACAAGCATATAGTTTCATCATTGGAGATTTTAATGCTTCCTAAGATAGTAAGCAATAAGGAAAAAGTGAGTGAGGTATATTGCGTCATAGTACATACAAGCATAAAGGTTCATCATTGGAGATTTTAATGCTTCCTGAGATAATAAGCAATGAGGAAAAAGTGTGTGATGCATATTGCGTCGTAGTACATACAAGCATATAGTTTCATCATTGGAGACTTTGATGCTTCCTGAGATAGTAAGCAATAAGGAAAAGTGTGTGGTATATTGCGTCGTAGTACATACAAGCATATAGTTTCAGCATTGGAGACTTTGATGCTTCCTGAGATAGTAAGTAAATGAGGAAAAATTGTTTGAATGGTGTTTTGCGCCGTAGTACATATAAGCATTCAAACAGCATGCATTTCCTACAGTGCAAACCGTAACAGTATTGATGGAAATGTTTTTGAGGATGACATTGAAGCTCTCTGAAGAAGTAAGCAAATGAAAGCAAAGGAATAACTCGGTGCCTGTAGTTCATCGACACGCTAAGATTATTACGAAAATTATTTCATTACATCCATACAGTTCACGACATTGCGATTCAGTGGAAACAATTGATTATAAAAAACATATCAGGGTCGTTATTTTAAAATACTGAATACATCTCGACATTATTATTATTTTTTTATTATCACATGAATTTTTCTATTATTTTTTGTTATTATCGTTATCAGAATTATTATTTCTTGTTAATATCAGCATTGTAAATTTTGCTGTAATAATTGATGTTCTGAGTTCGTAAATCAGCGATGTTCATTATGTATTTCAGTTTTCATTCACGGACTGAGGAGAGAGAGAGAGAAACGTGACACCAACTTCAATTGCGTCACGGACAGGCACACAAACACATCGACACCAAAACACACACACACAGAAACACACACACACACACACACACACACACACACCTGAGAGTACGGGGAGGTGACGGTCCTAATTAATTGGATCACCTGGACGACCGTGGGACTGTTTAGCTTGAGTTGTTGTTTTGTTGTTGTTGTTGGTGGTGGTGGTGGTGGTGGTGTTTTATGTTATATTGTTACTGCTGTTGCTCATCGTTGTAGTAGTAGTAGTAGTAGGAGGAGGAGGAGGAGTTAGTAGAGATCGGTGTAGTTTGCTGGTCCAATTTCGGTGTTTGTTTTTGTTGTTGTTCTCGGTATTAGAAGTGTTTGGCTGTAGTTGTTTTTGTTTTTGTTGGTGTTGGTGGTAGTGGTGGTGGTATTGGTGGTAGTGGTGGTGATGGTGGTGGTGGTGTTATTACTCTTTTGTTGTTGTTATTGCTGTCTCTGCTGTTGTACTTAACTTATGATATGGTTTTAAAAGCGTTGTATAATATATATTACGTACCTATATACCCGCGTCTTTACTTTCTTTTGTTTCGCATTTTGTATCCTTATCATTTGGTCAGCTTGTGAATGCCAGCCTAAATATTAATGGCTCGTTCATTGCGTGCCTCTCCACCCCTTCACATTCCTCTTCACGCTCACGTTTTGGGACGGGTCAACACACTTCCAACACACACACACACACACACACACACACACACACACACACACACACACACACACACGCACACGCACTCGTAAAACTTCCATCCCCTACCCTTTCCATACACCCCTATGTTTGTTTTGTTTACCCTGTGTTTTTCCTTGCCCTTAGGACGATCAAACACACACACACACACACACACACACACACACACACACACACACACACACACACACACACACACACACACACACACACACACACACAATCATACACATTCTACCCATACACTTCTTACATGCTTCCGTTTGTCCCATATTGCTTTCTTTTATGTATCTTTTAAGCTCTGATACATAATTTGACATGTTTTTTCACTTCAATTCTTATCTTTCATTATCCACTTTATCTCACAATTGTATTAATTCTCTTACCTTTTTTTTCATTTTTTACACAAATACTCCATGCCTTCTTGTTATTTCCACTATCTCATTTTTTTTCTCCTCCTTTTGTACAATTATAGGAGAAACAAACTCACAAAAGATCTCTCATTCTTATATATTCCCTTAATACTATACTTCCTTCATGGACGGAGCCTTTACTACCCTATCCATCAACTTATACGAATTCTGTCCCTCACCATTTACTCTCAACATATATATTCCCACATCGCTAAGTCAAACCAAATATACCTCCTCTCGTTTTCATACCTTCACAAATACATCCTTTACCAAATACCCTTCTACTCCACTCCCTCCCGCATTCCCCGTCTCTTCCATTCACCTTTCGAAGCTCACTGGTCGTATCCACACCCACACACACACACACACAGACATACATCCACACACACACACACATCTCAATACACATACATGCCTTCCACCCTCCTCAACTCCCCCGCAAACAATCCCTCTTCCTCGCAACCTCCGCCACACTCCCACACATCGCCAAAGGACACGAGGAGGATCAATAACCCGCCTGCCTGCCTGCCCGTCCGTCCTTCCCTCCCTCTCCCTCTCTCTCTCTCTCTCTCTCTGCCTGGCCGCGAGTGAGAACGAGTGCAGACTTCCGTGTTTGCTTCTCAAATATTCGTTCTCTCTCTCTCTAGTCTCTCTCTGAGAGGTTCTCTCTCTCTCTCTCTCTCTCTCTCTCCCTCTCTCTCTCTCTCACTCTCTCTCTCTCTCTCTCTCTCTCTCTCTCTCTCTCTCTCTCTCTCTCTCTCTCTCTCTCTCTCTCTCTCTCTCTCTCTCTCTCTCTCTCTCTCTCTCTCTCTCTCTCTCTCTCTCTCTCTCTCTCTCTCTCTCTCTCTCTCTCTCTCTCTCTCTCTCTCTCTCTCTCTCTTTCTCTCACTCTCTTGCTCTCTCTCTCCGGGGTCTCTCTTTCTCGATCGCTCTCTCGCTCTATTTTCAACCTCATGATTTTTACCATCTTTTTTTTGTCCTTCCCCCATTTAGTTTTCTCTTTCTTGCTCTCTTTTGCTCTCTCTCTCTCTTTCTCTCTCTCGATCGCTCTCTCTGTATTTTCCGACATCATCACTTTTTCCATCTTCTTTTGTCCCCCTCGTTTAAAACTCCTCCCTTTCTTCCCTTCTTTATCCCATTTCTCTAATCCCATTTACGTGTAGCCTTGTATCTTCCTCAGTGCTCCCCTTCCTCCTCCTCCTCCTCTTCGTCTCTCCTCCTCTTCTTTCTTTTTATTTTCTCATACGCTCTCCACGTCTCTTTTTCCTTCTTAATATCCGTCTGTGTGTGTGTATTTCTCTCCTCGGGATGTTCTTTTCCTCGCTTTTTTCTTCTCTTTCTCATTCTGATCTTCTTTCTCATATTTGCCTTCTACTCTTCGTTCTAGTCCTCCCTTCTCCAAACCTCATCTTCTTTCTGCGTTTTATCTTCCTCTTCCTCCTCCTCCTCCTCTTTCTCCTCCTCTCTCTCCCCTCCTCTCTCTTTCATACACTTTTTATACACTTTTCTAGGCACATTTTACGCTTTTTCACGCACTTTTTTACACACTTGTAGTAGTAGTAGTAGTAGTAGCTGTTGTAGTAGTAGTAGAAGTAGTAGCGATATTATGACTATTACCAACATCATCATCATTTTGTTAATTATCATCGTTAATATTAAGACTTCCCTTCATTCTCTTCCTCTGTCCCCACCTTCATTCATCTTCCTCTCCTTCCCTTCTTTCTATCTCTCTCTCTCCTTGCCTGATTTTCCTTGTCTCTCCCTGCTTCCCTTCCTCCTGTTCCTCCATCATTACCTTTCTTTTTTCTTTCTTCCTTTCCTCTTTTACCATTCTGGCCTTCCGCTGCTTACGTCATTATTCCATCCTCTAATTAAGCATCTCGTATTACAGAACAACGGTGTGGATTTCCAGGAGCGCGGCAGCCAAACTCTTCAAACGCAGGATCGTCCGGAGTAAGGTTTGTGTTGCACTTTTCCTTTCCTCGTTCTTGGGTTGTTCTCGACTTCATGTAGTGAGGCAAGGTTGTGATCGTCGATTTAATGTGTTGAGAGAGAAAATGGTTGGGTCTCAGGAAGGACGAGATAGAGAGGAGAAGGAGGAGGAGGAGGAGGAGGAGGAGGAAAAGGACTGGGATTCGTGATATGGGAAAACCACTGAGGCGTAAAGACTCCTCCTCCTCCTCCTCCTCTTCCTCTTCCTCTTCCTCCTCCTCCTCCTCCTCCAATTCATCATCATCATCATTATAAGCACTTGATTGTCCTCTTATTATTGTAAAAATGAGAGAGAGAGAGAGAGAGAGAGAGAGAGAGAGAGAGAGAGAGAGAGAGAGAGAGAGAGAGAGAGAGCAAAAACAAACAAAAAAAACGTATGCATTCCTTCCTCTCATAGTCCTGATACTAACAGGCACATGACCCGAAGTACACACGAAGTAAAAAAGAATAAACAAATGGAGGTTAAGAATCATGAAGGGAGGAAGAAGGAAGAAGCAGAAGAGAAGGAGGAAGGAGGGAAGGAATGGGAAACGGAGGAAGGAAGGATAAAGAAGGGAAGTAGAGAATGGGAGGAGGAGACATAAAACACACGAAGAAGGAAGAAGAGACTAGAAGGGAAAGCAGTAAAAGGAAGAAGAAAGAAGATGAAGAGATACGATGAAGGAAAAAGAGCAATGGTGTTGGACGAAGGGAGGAACAGAAGAGGGATAGAATCAATGAAGGAAATAGAGAAAAAGGAATAATTGAAATGAAGGGAAAGCAGTAAAGGAAAGACGAAAGAAGAAGATAAAGACACTATGAAAAAGAAAAAGAGCAATGGAGCTGGACGAAGAAAGGAACAGAAGCAGGTCAGAATAAATTAAGGGGATAGCGAAGTAGATGATAGGAAGGAAACACGGTACGAAAAATAGAAACGGACAGGGAAGGATGAAAGAACAGGAAAAGAAGACAGAGAGACAGATGACGGACGGGAACATGGAGAGTGAAAGAAATGGAAAAAAAGAATGAAACGGAAGGAAATTAAAAAGAGAAACGTACTCTGAAGAACACATACCAACCTGCCGTATAGGACAAAACTTTATTATGAAGATGACCGCCACATTCAGTCAGTCAGTTTTTATATGAAGCTATCGGAAAAGGGCAGGACCCCCCCCCCCCTCCTCCCTCCCCTTGCCCTGCGATACTAAGCACTCATAGCCTGCACCGGACCACTCTTCGGACACCCAATAGAAACATTCATAGTCTGCCCTAAAAAAAAATGGCCCGTTTTCTTTCCATATACTCGTAGCGGCCTCAAGTCATTCAGTTAGTCAGTTTTATGTTATATATTCGTCATTATTGTCACCCACTTCGTTAATAGATAAGGAAAGTGATAGTTATTTCTTCGTTGTCCGTCTCTCTATCTGTCTTTGTCTGTGTATGTCTTTCTCTTCCGTACCGAAATATATAAGAAAATGGATTGATGTATAGTTACCAAATATTTACGAAAACATCCTTAGGTAAATATCTCAAACTTATTAACATTATGAAAAACTCCGACGGACAGACAAACACAGACAACGAGGAAAACATTATTGCTCTCCATGAAAAGAGACAAAGAAAATGAGGTTAGTAATATGAAAAAATGCAGAAAAGAAAACAAGGAAATAAAACAGGAAATAAGTAGACTGACCATTCCTTCAAGTGCGTGTGTGTGTGTGTGTGTGTGTGTGTGTGTGTGGTGCTTAGCGTCCAGTGCGGTTGACCAAAAGAGGCGATTTTGGAGGAAGGCAGGAAGGAAGGAAGAAAGAGAAAGGAGGAGAACAAGGAGAACGAGGAGGAGGAGGAGGAAGTGAAGGAGAAGGAGGAGTTACTAGAAGGAAAAAAGGAGAAGGAAAAAGAAGAGAAAAAAGAGGAAAAAAGAAGCAAAAAAAATAGATGTATCGGAAAGGAAGCAGGAGACAAAAAATGGAACGGAAACTCATCAATATAGACACGAAGAAACGTAACAAGCACGTGTGTGTGTGTGTGTGTGTGTGTGTGTGTGTGTGTGTGTGTGTGTGTGTGTGTGTGTGTGTGTGTGTGTGTGTGTTGGACAGCTATTAGAACGACAAAAACACGACACCGATAAATTACTGTGAGAAAACACGCATTCCTCCCGTTAATGGCTGCTACTTAATACACTTCAGTCGTCTCTCTCTCTCTCTCTCTCTCTCTCTCTCTCTCTCTCTCTCTCTCTCTCTCTCTCTCTCTCTCTCTCTCTCTCTCTCTCTCTCTCTCTCTCTCTCTCTCTCTCTCTCTCTCTCTCTCTCTCTCTCTCTCTCTCTCTCTCTCTCTCTCTCTCTCTCTCTCTCTCTCTCTCTCTCTCTCTCTCTCTCTCTCTCTCTCTCTCTCTCTCTCTCTCTCTCTCTCTCTCTCTCTCTCTCTCTCTCTCTCTCTCTCTCTCTCTCTCTCTCTCTCTCAACACTTAATCACTCCCACACACACGAACATGTCACATCTATTATGAATGAACGTCAATGACACACACACACACACATACACACACACACACACACACACACACACACACACACACACACATAAATAAGCTTCTTCCGCTCATTAGCAGGCCAAAGTAACAGCATACAGCATAACGTTACTTCTTCGGTTGTCGGGAAGAACCACCACATGGAGTTGGGTTTGGTGGTGGTGGTGATGTGGTGGTGGTGGTGGTGGTGAGGACGGAGTTGAGACGGGATAGGTTCTGGAAGTGCTGGTGGTGGTGGTGGTGGTGATGGGTGAGACTCCGTTATTCGCCTGTCTGTTTGTCTGTCTGTCTGTCTCTCTGTCTGTTTGTCTGTTTGTTTGTCTCCACAGTCGTTAGAGGAACTAATGAGCACGCTGGTTTACTTATCATAATCGCTTCTTCCTCCTTCCTTTTATATCCTTCCTTCCTTTCATCTTTCCTTTCTTCCTACCTTCCTTCCTATCTCTTTTCTTTATCCTTCCTTTTTGCATCTTCCTCTTCCTTTCTTCCACCTCTTTTCCTCTTCCTCTTAATTCCTTTTTCCCATCCGTCGTCTCTTCCCTTTTTCTTCCTCTCTTCCTTTTCATTCTTCCTTCCTTTTTCTGTTTCCTTTTTCTCCCCTCTCTCCTTTTTTCTTCCTTCCTTACTTCTATCTTCTCTTTCTTTTTGTCCTCCTTTCCTTTCTCTCTACATATCTTCCTTTCTACATTCCTCCCATTCTCCTTTAACTCCTTTCTTCCTTCATTCATTCATTCCATTTTACCTTTTTTTCCTTCCTTTCTTTCTTCCTTCCTTCCATTCTTCCTTCCTTTCTTTAAATCTACCTTCCTTCCTTCCTTCCTTCCATCCTTCTTTCCTTTCTCCCTTCCTCCTAATTCCTCTCTTCTCTTCCCTTCGTCCTAACCACAGAAATTTCCCCTTCGTTCGCTGTTTGTGTGTTTGTACGTTGGAGTGAGTCATGATCTTGGTGGTGGTTGTGGTGGTGGTGATGGTGGTGATGGTGGTGGTGGTGTTTGACTGTACTATACATGGGGTTGGTGCTTGTCATGGTGATGGTGGTGATGGTGGTGGTGGTGGTGGTGGCAGCTGGGGGTGGTGGTGATGTTCTTTTGTTTTTAGTTAGTTACGGAATTTGTAAGAAAAAAAAGATTTGCACCTCAAATAAAAACAAAATTGCTGGTTGTTCTGCTATTGTGTTGTTTTTTAGTGATGGTGGTGGTGATGATGGTGGTGGTGATTATGGTTAGTAAAAGTGTAAGTGGTGTTAATGACATGAGAAATAGAAAAAAATACCTGCCTATCTTTTCACACTTTCCTTTTTTTCTTGTTTATTTTTATGATAGTAAGTATAATCCTGCCTGTGTTTTTATTGTTTTGTTTTGTTTTTGTTTTCTTTGTTGATTTCTGATGATTGCGATAGTGAATTCTGCCTTTTTTTCTTTTATTTTCATTTCTTCTTTTCTTTCTTTTTTAGTGTGCGTGTATGTGTGTGTTGGGGTGGAAGCGAGAAACTGTATATGCTCAAGCCTTAGTTACTGTGTGTTTGGGAGTCAGTGTTTGTGGGTGCAGTGTTTTCTTACTTCTACGCCGCTTCCCCTTGCTGTACGTTATGCATATGTGTGTGGGGGGGGATAAACAGAGAGCGGGGCGGGGGATTCTTGCGTAGTGGTACTTCTTGTGTGTGTTGAACCGCAGCTTGGCGAGGGAAAGGGAAAAGAAGGAGTGCAAGAAAGGGAAAGGAGGGAGTTAAGAAAAATATGTATAGGAGTATTAAAAGATGATGAAGACGAAGAAGAAGAAGAAGAAGAAGAAGAGGAAGAAGAAGAAGAAGAAGAAGAAGAAGAAGAAGAAGAAAAAGAAGAAAAAGAAGAAGAAGAAGAAGAATATAGGTGAAAAAATTAGGAAAGGAATGAAGAAAGGGAAGCGATATGACAAAAGAAAGCACACACACACACACACACACACACACACACACACACACACACACACACACACACACACACACACACACACACACACACACACACACACATACTCACACACACACACACACACACATATATTCGCGTGCGCTCGTGTGCACCGACACAATGGCTTCATGCAACGTATACATATCATTATGCAAATGTTGTACACACACACACACACACACACACACACACACACACACACACACACACACACACACACACACACACACACACACACATATTTTATCTCAGGCTCCAGTGGCTGTAAAATATTTAAGAAAGGGAACGCCGAGCACAAAAGCAAAGAAGGGAGGAGAAGGAGGAAGAGGGGGAAGAGGGGGAGAAGAAGAAGCAGGAAGAGGAAGAGAAGGTAAAAGAAGAGGAATAGGAGGAGGAGGACGAGGAGGACAAGGAATGCAAAATGAAGACAAATAAGACAAGAGAGATGAAGAGCAAACAAGAAAATAAGGAAGCGAAGGAAGGGGGCGTGGAAAATATATATACCTGACTGTATGAGAACGGAATGTGAGGTTGGTGGCCATAAAGGGGAACTGACAGCAGGCACATGGGCGACAGGGAAGACACACACGCAGACACACACCGCCACCTCTGCCCGTCACCAACACACACGCCACGGCACATCACTTTCCTGGTCCGGGCGAGGCATGGGAAAGCGCTGGCGATATGATAAACAAATAAGGAAGCACACAGAGAAAGAAAACGTAAATGTAGTCGACGGATGGCTGTCAGAAAATGTGATGCAAAGAAAATATTGGGAAAGGATACAAAAGGATATACAGTTAGAAAAATACTCAGCTGGACTTTTAAGTTTGACGGATATAAAAAAAAATTGAAATCATAGAAAAGTCAAAACGTTATGGTGGTTCTAAGGAATATCAGAAGGTAACATATGATTGAAAGATGATTAAAAGCAGAAAACGAGTCAATCAGATTTTATAGAATGTTGAAAATGCATTAATAGAAAAGTGATATGAAATTAAAACAAAGAAAGAAGAGAAAAAAATATGTAATTGAGCGTTAAAACTCTGGAACCAGGAAAGAAATCGAAAGTGACTCATACGTACGAAAGTAAAATTAATGGGAAAGCAAAATAAAAAAAAAGATAAATATAAGAGCAGGAAAGAAATCGAAAGTGACTTAAACCTGTGAAAGTAATATTAACGGAAAAATAAATTAATGAAGAAAGAAGAGAGAAATGAACAAGCAGGAAAGAAATAGAAAGTGACTCATACGTAAGAAAGTAATATAATGGAAAAAACAAATTACAGAAGAAAATAAAAGTGAAAAATAAACAGGCAGGAAACAAAAATCGAAAGTGACTCATACGTAAGAAAGTAAAATTCATGAAAAAAATGAGAAAAAAAAATAAAAAAAAGACCTTACCTTTCCTCCTCGCTAACCCCCAAACATCAAGACTTTTTTTTCATGGACAAATAATTATAAAAAAAGTCCACAAAATCCAACTCTCCGGCTACCGTAACTTACCTAAAAAAAAATCACCACCATTACGAAAACTCATATATCGTTGAATCTGCTTATTTTTACATCATTTATATTCGTTTGTAAAGGCTTGGAGTGCTCAAATACATAAACGGAGAACATAAATTTTCCCTCTGGCTTACCAAACGAACGTGACTGAAGAAGCGGTGGATCGTTAGGCGAAGAAACTGCATAAAATCTTCCTCTCCACCGTCACCCGGAGCTGCCGTTGCGGGGGGCTCTGAGGCGGCACTGTGGGGAGGTTTAAGGAGATGAAGGTTGATTCCGGTGAGACTTCCAGGTGCGGGGAGTGTCAGGTGTAATGTGGCTCAGGTGTTTGCCGCTTTGTTGGTGTGGTACATTACATTTCTTGGTGTTTTCTGGAGGAGGAGGAGGAAGAGGAGAAAGAGTTGAAGGAGGAGGAGGAAGAAAAGTAGAACAGGAAGAAAAAGAAAGAAAATAAAAGGGAAAGGAAGAGAAAATGTCAAAAGAAAAAGGAAAAGAGAAACAAGGAGAACAAGAACAAGAACAAGAAGAAAAAGAAAGAAAAAAGAAATGAAAATCAAGAAGGAGAAGAAGAAAAGAAAGAAAGAAAGAAAAGAAAAAGAAAAACAAGAGCAGGAAGAAGAGCAAGAAAAGAACAAAATCCAAATAAAAGAAAAAAATCAAAAAGCCGCAGAGAAAAAAGGAAGAAACGAAGAAGTGTGCGCTGTCTTATCTGTCAAGTGGAGACTAAATACCTGAATCACCTCCACAAGTCCAGGTGTTCAAAATCTCAGGTGCACGGAGCCGCAGGTACAAGATAAGGCCTGCATGCATTCACTTTCCTCAGACGCTCAGGTGTTCAGAGCCTCAGAGGTGTTGAAGTTCAGGTGCACGTTGGCAATTGCATGCGTTAATTATCCAGGTGTTCAAAACCGCAGGTGAGACGAGCATCAGGTGAGCGGGAACCGAGATAAAGGTGTCACGTATACCTCTGAAGATGGAGAATGAGAGGGAGATGGAGGAGAAGAAGAAGTAAAAGAAGGAGGAGAAGGAGAAGGAGAAGAAGAATGAAAGTGATGACGATGATGAAAGATAGAGGAAGAGGAGAAGATTGAAAGCGAAAATTAGTAAAAATCAGAGGCAATGCAAGAAAGCAAAATAAAAAGAGACCAGAGAAAGAGAAGAGGAAATAGGAAGAAGGAGAATAATAATAATGATAATAATAATAAGAAGAAAAAGAAATAGAAAAAGAAAAAGAAGAAGGGAGAAGAAGAGGAAGGAGAGTAAACAAGTGTAAGGAGACGCCCAAGGAAATTGATACACGTCCTCAGAGTGATAAGAAACTTTGTGGTGATTGCGAGTCCATCTTTAGTCGGCAAAAAATGGTGGTGGTTTGGTCCTCGAAATACAAGGAAGTGTTCTCCTTTCCTGAGGGGAGGGCAGATGGAGGAGAGACTGTTTGGGGGTTATTCTGAAGGGCGAGGTGGAGCTGGAGTGATAGTTTGATGTTTTAATTCAATGCTTAGGAAGTTTTCTCCTTTTTTGAGGGTTCAGAACGGGGGATTATTTACAGACACAGACAGGGTTATTCTGAAGGGCGAGGTGGAGTTGGAGTGATAGTTTGATGTTTTAATTCAATGTTTGGGAAGTTTTCTCCTTTTTTGAGGGTTCAGAACGGGGGATTATTTACAGACACAGACAGGGTTATTCTGAAGGGCGAGGTGGATTAGGAGTGATAGTTTGATGTTTTAATTCAATGCTTAGGAAGTTTTCTCCTTTTTTGAGGGTTCAGAACGGGGGACTATTTACACCTCCAGCTATTTTTGGCATGTACTTGATACGGTATATTTGCGTGATGGTGGTAATTTCGCTTCCTCTTCCGTCTTTTCTTCCTCTCCTTTTTTTCCCCTTCAACATGGCGTGTCGGATGAGTAATTTTGTGGCTTCGATTTCTGTTGATAGTGTCGCCCTGTGTCCGGAGTTGCAGGTTCACGATGTCCCTGTGTGTCTGTGTGTCTGTGTCTGGTCGATTTTCTGTGCCGCGGTGACCAAGCCTGCTGTGTTGTGGATGGCTTCTCCGTGTGGGTGTGGGTGTGGGTGTGGCTGTGGGTGTGGGTGTGTGGGTGTTTTTTCCGATTTGCGATGTTGGTTATGTCTTCTAAAAAGTGTTTGAAATGGCAGAATCACCGAGGAATAGAGTCCACACACCACTGACTTTTTTTTCTCTCGTTTTCTTATTTCCTTTAAAAGTATACTCATAAGGTGTTTGCCTATTTCTCTTTCACGCCTCTTGGTTAACTGAAATGTTCCTCTATTGGTCTTCATATGGAACCTTCTCTCCTTTGTAATGTGCGGTTCATCTTCCCTTGTCTGCAAGTGGCGCCTCTGTGGTCTGTGGTTCGTTCTCCTCTGCTTCTATCTTTTCTCCTAATTCAGCCCGGCGCCTCACCAGCGTTGCCAAGTTATCGTATCCACCATTGTATTTACCGTTTTTAGACACTCTGCTATAGCAAAAAGACACTAATAATTAAACCTTTCAACGGTAACTATAAATAAATGTAGTTACTGGAGTGGAAGAGACAGTTTTGGGAGTCGGAAATCGGAAAACATAAGAAGCTGAGTACGACAACCTGGCAACGAAGCTCCTCACTCCTGCTTGCCATCCCTGACGTCCCGCTCCTGCCTCTGTCTTAACTATTTGACATATCTTCTAGTTTTGTTGCGGTTTGTTGATAGTTGACGATCTTTCTCTTTCATCTCTCAATCTTTCCCTACTCTCTCCTCTATCTATCCCCGCTCCTGCCTCTGTCTTAAATATCTGACATCCCTTCTAGTTGTGTTGCGGTTTGTTGATAGTTGACGATCTTTCTCTTCAATCTCTCAATCCTTCCCTACTCTCTCCTCCTCCTTACCTATCTATCTTTCTCCCATTTCTCCCCTTCCACATATATTCTCAATTTTTCTTCTATTTTCCATTTCTCGATCTTTTACACTCTCCTTTTTTTTTCTAATTCAGTTTCTCCCTCCCCTAAATGCTGTAAACTCTTTTCTTTCCCAACCAAGCTGTGTGTATTTCCTTGGTCATCCCCTTAATGGCTGTGAATGGTAGACTATTCCTTTTTACGTTCAGGAGGGATTGTATCGTCGACAGCCACTTACTTCCATTACACGAGGCTCAGTCCCTCTAATTTCTTTAACGCAACGTAACGCGGTGTCCTTACAGTTCAACATTTCAGTACTTCAAGCGCACCTTTCCCGAGCATTCTGCAGGTTGTGTTTTTTTACAGTTCGTTCAGTTCATCTCGTCTCTACTGTAAGCTCTCCTTTTCCGAGTGTTCTGCAAGCGTGTTATCTTTCCTTACAGTTTGGATAAGTTATGTCTACTTCAAGCACACCTTCTCCAAGCGTTCTGCAGGCTGTGTTATGTTTTCTTACAGTTCGTTCAGTTCATCTCGTCTCTACTATAAGCTCTTCTTTTCCGAGTGTTCTGCAAGCGTGTTATCTTTCCTAACAGTTTGGATAAGTCATCTCTACTACAAGCTCTCCTTCTCCAAGCGTTCTGCAAGCCTGGTTATCTTTTTTTACAGTTCGTTCAGTTCATCTTTCTCCTTCAAGCGTTCCTTTTGCAACCGGTGATACAACTTCTTACATTTCTTACAGTTCATATCCTCTCTACTTCAAGCTCTCCTTTTCCAAGCGATCTGCAACCATGGTTATCATTTCTTCCAGTTCGTACGGTTCGTCTCCTCTCTCCTTTAAACGCATGCACCCTCCCGAGCATTCTCCAGTTGTTGTCTCTCCTTACAGTGACGAAGCGGCGGCCTCTCTCCTCCTCTCACTCTGTCCACAAGCCATTCTTCGCAGCGGGATTCACTTGCATTGATTTCACGGCTGTATATGCGAGAAGCACTTAGGACGAACGGTTACTATAAGGGGTGGAGACGAAGGCAAATAGTGAGCGAGAGAGAGAGAGGGAGGGGTGCAGAGAGAGAGAGAGAGAGAGAGAGAGAGAGAGAGAGAGAGAGGGAGAGGGAGAGAATGGAAGTACACAATATCAATCCATGCCATAATCTTTTGACCTTCAACAGCAAAAAATACCATAACGAAATATATTACCGAGAGAGAGAGAGAGAGAGAGAGAGAGAGAGAGAGAGAGAGATTAACAGACACAGACATACAGACAGACAAAACGATAGAGAAAATAAGGGAAAGAAATATGAAAGAAAGAACGAAAAAAAAAATGAGAGAGAGAGAGAGAGAGAGAGAGAGAGAGAGAGAGAGAGAGAGAGACGGACAGACAGACAGACAGATTGGAATGCTCACGTACGAGGCCACCAGTACAAACAGTAAACACCAAACAGCCTCGACCGCCATCACACCGTTTGCTTGATTAGAGAGGTCAGGTATCTCTATTCCTCCCTACCCACGAGATCATCATTGCCTCCCTTTCTCCTACCATCCTCACGTGCTTAATACTCTCTCTTCCTCTTTATCTATCTTTCTTCCACTTCCCTCCTACCTCATAGTCTCAGCTCTCTTCCTCTCTTCTCTGTCTTCAATCTCTCAATCTTTCCTATTCTTTTCTTTTTTCTATCTCAGTTTCTTCCACCTCTCTTCAGCCTCACTTACTCTCAATTATCCCTCTATCTTCCATCTCTCAGTCGTTCCCATTCTCGTTTTTTTTTTTCTATCGCTGTTTCTTCAATTTCCCTCGAGTCTCACATTCTCAACTTTTTTTCTCTTTTCCATCTCTCACTCTTTCCCCTCTCTCTTTCTCTTCTTCTATCTTCGTTTCTCTCACTTCCCTGCAAACTCATATATTTTTTTTTACTTTTCTCTCTTCTCTTTTTTAACCTTTCCCACGTAAGTTAACTATACCATTCACATCTCTCTACTCGGTTATCATTCTCTCTCTCCATTCCTCTATTCTTATAATTCTCAATTCTAATTTCTTTTCAATCTTTCTATTTCATCCACCTTTATCAAATACGCCCTTCACATCTCTCCCTACAATATCTCCCTGTATCATTTTTTACCTCCCACCTTATCTCTTTTCTCTCCTGTCTCTCTTCCATCCTCGCCTTCTTCACCTTCTCTTTCATGCGTATATCACTCTGTATATGTTTATCAATTTCTATTTATCCTTCTTATTTCTCGCTCCATCATTCTTTCTTACCTTTACCTCATAGCTTATTCACTTTCCCTCCTCTCATCGTCTCCCTCTACTTCCTCCCCTTCATTATATTTACTCAGTCAATAATTTCGACCTTAATTACTTCTTTTTTCGCTCTCCTCTCATTCTCCCCCTCTCTCTTTCCTTTCCTCCCTCCTTCCCTCCCTCCTCTCCTCCCTGCTTCCTTTTCTTCTTATTTTTCTCCTTCTTCTTATTCCTCCTTTCACCTGTCCTGTATACCTATTAAAGGATAATTAATATTCAGGTAAACATTTTTTTTTATTATTATTACTTGTGTGTGTGTGTGTGTGTGTGTGAGTGAGAGTGTGAGAGAGAGAGAGAGAGAGAGAGAGAGAGAGAGAGAGAGAGAGAGAGAGAGAGAGAGAGAGAGAGAGAGAGAGAGAGAGAGAGAGAGAGAGAGAGAGAGGAAAAAAAAACGCAAGTCGGACACCCATTGCAACCTATACACACTAACCTACACACACACACACACACACACACACATACACAGACGTGCACCACACAATCGAACCTCTCACCTCCTTCGATCACGCTAATGGTGGTGGTGGTGCTGATGGTGATGATGGTGGTGGTGGTGCTGATGGTGATGATGGTGATGATGGTGGTGATGAAGGTGGTGGTGTTGACTCCTTAACGGCGTGTTCGAAGGTCACATTTGATTGTCTTCAGCGAGAGAGAGGAGATAAAAAAAAGTATGTTGTGTTAGGCTGGATAAAGAGAGCGAGAACGAGAGAGAGAGAGAGAGAGAGAGAGAGAGAGAGAGAGAGAGAGAGAGAGAGAGAGAGAGGGGGGTGTTATCAAGCGTGATGGGAATTGTGTTGAGGGTTTGATGGGCATCCGGTGAAAAGGGTATGGGTCAGTGTGTGTGTGTGTGTGTGTGTGTGTGTGTGTGTGTGTGTGTGTGTGTGTGTGTCTCTCTCTCTCTCTCTCTCTCTCTCTCTCCTTGCCCTTCTTTTCTTCCCCTCTCTCTCTCTCTCTCCCACACTCACGCCGGCTCATTACATTCACCACCAAAGCTCTTGTAATGTTTTCTGAGCCACTTAATTTGGTAAAGCTAATGCGAGCGGACCTTTGTTGGGTCGAGCGTCAACAAGGAAGCGACCTGGGTTCTTCTGGGGCGCATAAAGAGAGCGCCACTTGGTTAGTCTTTTTCCTCGTCCAAGCACTCGTACTTTTTCCTCTCCAGCGCGACCCAGCTTGCTTGCCTTGGTAGACCGCGGGGCAGAGAGAGAGAGTTACGGTTCCTCGTTATGAGAGAGAGAGAGAGAGAGAGAGAGAGAGAGAGAGAGAGAGAGAGAGAGAGAGAGAGAGAGAGAGAGAGAGAGAGAGAGAGAGAGAGAGAGAGAGAGAGAGAGAGAGAGAGAGAGAGAGAGAGAGAGTCTTTTTCATCTTCAATCGATCAAACGAACTTTCAATTATCATGATATTCAAAAATAAGAAAGACCTCATTGAACTATTATTCCCAGTTAATAATTTGCTTTGAAAATCCTGTATACTTTAAGAATTAGACATGACTCCAGGTGTCGTAAAAGTACTCATTCAATTGTCCTCTGTAACTAATGGATTTTACTACATGACATTCAATAATCGGGTAAAAATTTTCAGCAAGATCTTTTTTTTTCTTCGGGACTACGCGTGACGAATTATACGGAAATGAAATAAAGACTATAAATACCTGAAACGCACGTGAGCACACACACACACACACACACACACACACACACACACACACACACACACACACACACACACACACACGAAAGCACATATTACCAGAAGGATAATGCTCGATAAACAGGAAGACAATGAACATTAACATACTAATTGCCCTTTTTCCGGTATGATTACTTCTCCCAAACCTTCTCTTCTTCCCTCTTCCTCCCCTTATCCACCTTTCCGCTTATCCTCTTCCACCTGTCTCCCTCTTCTTAACTTCCTCCTTCCATGCACCTGCTAGTGATTGTTTTAGAGCTATCCATCTTGTGTATCCTCTTCCTTTCTCCTCCTTTTATCGCATACCTTCTGTTTCCCCTTTCTTCCTCACCCCTACCACCTCCCCCACCACCACTACCACCATCAGCGCCTTCTTCTTCCTTCTTCCCTCCCTGTATGTTCTTCCGTTCAGTATCCTTTCCACTTCGGTTCCTCGTCGTCCTCGTTCTCCGTATTTGTCGCCGTGTCTTTTCCTGTTGCCTTTAAAACCGATGTGTTGGGCCGGAGTGTCACCCCGTCCGTTCCCTTCCCCCGGACCATATTATCTTCGCGCGCCGATTCATCTTCTTTAACCCGTTCTCGTGGGTTCTCATTGTGTCTCCCCGCACTACAAAGGGAATATAAACACGCACGATTATATCAGGAGCAAAAATGGAGCCGGAGGAAAAAAATATCGGCGTGTTTAAATTGCTCTGATATACTTCCTGCATTATATTTGGCTTTTGTATGCTATCCGGGGGGCGAGAGAGAGAGGGAGAGAGTTTGGGAGTGAAAAAGAAGAGGAAGAAGATGATGAAGAAGGAATAGGAGAAGGAGAAGAAGAAGAAGAAGAAGAAGAAGAAGAAGAAGAAGAAGGATAGGGAAAAAAAGAAGTAGAAGAAGAAGAAAAAGAAGAAGAAAAAAGAAGAGAGAGAAAGAGATAAAGAAAGAAAAAGAAAACATTTGCACAGATATATTCCTTTCATCAAAACTGACAATAATCATAACAATATTTCCTCCATACTTTTAGACATCGAATTCATATATGCACGTGAATACCAATGCTCGAAAGGACAAACACAGAGAACCGAGTCTTTACATTATCAACGCATAAAAAAAGAAGTCCTGCAATTCGTATCCAGTATATAAATGTACTTTGCGTGTGGTGGATAAATAAAGCATTCGCCTATCAGGGTATAAAAGAGGCAGGATATAAAGAAGGAAAAATAAGGAGAAGGAAATGAAGAAGAATGTACGAGGAAAATAATACAAGAAAGGAAGGTACACGGAGAGGGAGGAGGAGGAGGAGACGAAGTAGAAGTAGGAGATGATGCAAGGAATTATAATAGAGGTAAAGAAGAAAGAGAAGGGAAAGAAAAAAGAGGAAAATAAGGAAGAAAACTGTAGTAATAATGGAAGAATAAAAAGAGGAAAAACAGGAGGTAGTCAGTCATCATTTTCCTCCCCTTTGGTCATCGTCATTGTCACCGTCATCATCATAGTCATCATCATCATCATTTAGAACACACACACACACACACACACACACACACACACACACACATCCTACCCCCCCACACACACACACATACACATACCCCCCCACACACATGCACATACCCCCCCCCCCTTCCACACACACACACACACACACATGACTAACCGAAAGAAAGGACAGCATAAAAACAACGCAAAGGCTCCCCCAAACATGTGTATCTTTCCACAAGTAGGTGAACACATAAGACGAATCCTGTTTACCCTTGCACTCTCACAGACCCCAACACCTTTTCTGTCGGTAAGGGAAAGTCAAGACGGAGGGAGCTTGGTGTTTTTTGGCTGTTTGAAGATTTTCCGCGAATCCAACGGGCGAGGTGAGGGACATGAGAGGTGTGAAGTGTGAGGGAAAAATGCGAGAGAGAGTCAACAAGAGAAAGGTAGATAGATAGAGATTGATAGAGAGAGAGAGGGAAAAGAAGGTGTGCGAGGGAGCCAACAAGAGAAGGAGATAGACAGAGATAGAGATTGATAGAGAGACAAAGAGAGAAGGAAAGAAAGGGTACCAGAAATATGACGTAGCGTAGGAAGCAATATCGAAATGAAAAAAGGCAGAAATCACGAAGATACGTATAATAAAGTGAAGAAAGAGAGAGATAGAGAAAAAATAGGTACCAGAAAATGAAGAGGTATAGATAGCAATATAAAGAGGTAGGCGAATAGAAAGCAAGACAGGGGAGAAAAATATGTACGTGAAAACTGTCGAGGTTAAGGTAACAAAGAATTAAAAGAAGCGAGACCGCAGAATTTAAGGATGCAATGAGCCGGAGAAAGTATATGAAGGTTTGCAGGAAGATGGAAGAGGACAGAGCCTGGAAAGGGTTAGAGAGATTTAAACGCCGGGTAATGAATGAGGCGATGAAAACATTACTTAGAACTTTAATTAAAACTGAATAAGAAAAGAGGATAAACATAGGTGAACAGTAGTTAGTGAGAGAGAGAGAGAGAGAGAGAGAGAGAGAGAGAGAGAGAGAGAGAGAGAGAGAGAGAGAGAGAGAGAGAGAGAGAGAGAGAGAGAGAGAGAGAGAGAGAGAGAGAGAGAGAGAGAGAGAGAGAATAATGGAAAAAAAAGTAGAAAAAAGGAGATAGTATTAAAAGGAATGAAAAGTAAATGAAGGTAAAAAAATGAATAGTTGAAAATTACGAATAGAAAAGTTTGAAAGGAAAAGGAAAGTACAAAGAAATAAAAGAGAGGAAGAAATTAGCATCAAAAGGGAGTGTTCATATATGCAAGATGAGACACAAAAATATAAATGTAAAAATATAAATGAATACGAAAGAGGGAAGCAATACGTGAACAATTAAGGAAATGAATGAATGAATGTTTGAATAGATTATTATGTTTCCCTTGACTGTGTGTGTGTGTGTGTGTGTGTGTGTGTGTGTGTGTGTGTGTGTGTGTGTGTGTGTGTGTGTGTCGTATGAAAGCATAATTTAGAGACAGTTCAAAAAGGAAGGAAAAAATTGTTGGTGTCATGTTATCCCGAAAGGTCGACAACCATTTCCGCTTATCCTCCTCCTCCTCCTCCTCCTCCTCCTCCTCCTCCTCTTCTTCCTCCTCCATGGACAGGCTTCCGAGTCGCTCCCCGTCAATACTGGAGTACCGCAAGGGTCAGTGCCGGGTCCCGTCATCTTTATTACATACATCAATGACTTGGAAATCAGACTAACATTTCCCGTAACGAATTCTGATGACACCAAATTGTGGAGCGGAGGGCCTCACCGCCGCCGATTGTGAGGCCGTCCATAGAGACCTTGACCGGATTATGCAGCGACGTGAAGAGTGGCAGATGTCTTTCAAGATTGACAAGTGTGGAGTCATGCACTTTGGGTCCCAGAAATAAAAATCATATATATAACATGCGTGGGAAGTCTCGTCAGTTCGCACCGCAGAAATCGGATCTTGTGGTCACTGCCGGCGGTGTCTTGAAACATACAAAGAATTGAGTCCGCTGGTATAGGAAAAAATTGTGACCATGTTCGGGTTCTTCACTACGACCTTTCAGTACATATAAGACGCCGATTGTACTGTTACCCTCCTGAAACTGACCTCTCTTTCGGCCATTCTTCTAAACTCTTTTTTTTATAGGGGCAGTGATTAGTGGGCATTTTTTTCTTATTATTATATTTTTTTCCTTGATCTGCTTCTTTTGCTGTAAAAAAAAAAAAATCCGTGTGTAATTCATTGGTTAGACTTCATGGGGAATACGCGGTGCAGGTCTAGTCCTCAACTTAAAAGAACTACCTTTATATAGAGTACAGGGACGCTCCATAAATATGAAGCCTTTAATGCCACATATAACATTACATGAAGTCACTAAGGCGGGCAGTCTTTTTTTATGTTTTCAAGCTTTTCGTTGCCTGCTCTTCCTTGCTTCCATGTTTCCCACTTCTCCCTTCTCTCCTCCATTCTCTTACCCCCTCATTTTCCAACACCTATTTTTCGTCCCCTACTTTTTACGTCCTAAATTTCTTATCCCCTCCTTTTTTTCTCCTTTGCATACCACTCCTATTCCACCCCCTATTCAACCTTCTCCTCCTCCTCCTCTTCCTCCTCCTCCTCCTCTTCCTCCTCCTCCTTCGCCTCCGCCTTTGTTCCTCCCTTCCTCAGGACAACGCTCCCTCATCTCGTGGCCCGCGCCGTGTCCGAGAGAGAAAAATATGTATAATAGAGAGGTTAGTTCCGTGTAGTTCTCTTTATTGTTATCTGTGGGGCGTGTGATCATTGTTACTCTGCATTCATTACGGGCCCGGCAGGTGTGTGTGTGTGTGTGTGTGTGTGTGTGTGTGTGTTATAGAATGTGAAAGATACAGATAGATAGATACACACACACACACACACACACACACACACACACACACACACACACACACACACCTGTTGTAATCGAGAGTTTGTTTGTTCCCTTGTGCATACACGGAAAGGCATACTCCTGTTTTTTTTTTTCCTCTTCTTCTTTTAATTCTCTTTTAATTGTTTTTCTTTCATCTTTTTTTTCTAAGTCTCTGGAGCAGCGAAATGAAACAGCCCGGAGCCTCTATCCCCGTTGTTCAATTATGTAACTATTCCCCATCTTTATTCTCCTTTCTTTTTGTTAGTCTACACATTCGTCTTCTTGTTTTCCTTGTCGTGTTTCTGTTATGTTGTATTCTAGGCGATTCATGTTCTGGCTGTAGTCTTTTATTTAGGTAAACTACATACGTACCTACCCATGTGTTGTTACTCGTCACCTCTCTCACTCACTCACTCTCACTCACTCACTCACTCACTCTCTCTCTCTCTCACTCACTCACTCGCATACACATCACCTCTTGCCTGTTTTTTTCACGTCTCATATTCAATAATCTCTGTTGTTATCGCCAATCACTCATTCGTTTACTCACTTATTCATTCATTCAGTCAGTCAGTCAGTAAGTCAGTTAGTCAGTCAACCAGTCAATCACTCACTCACTCACTCTTTCTGTAGTGTCTTTTAGTTACGATAGTGTCTTGTTACTGGCTGTCGATGAGATAGTTAGAATATAAGATAGGTAGAAAATGGGATTGTTAGGAAAAGAATAGTTAGAAAATGGGAGAGTTAGAAGATGGGAGAGTTAGAAGATGGGAGAGTTAGAAGATGGGAGAGTTAGAAGATGGGAGAGTTAGAAAATGGGAGGGTTAGAAAATGGGAGAGTTAGAAGATGGGAGAGTTAGAAAGTGGGAGAGTTAGAAAATGGGAGAGTTAGAAAATGGGAGAGTTAGAAGATGGGAGAGTTAGAAGATGGGAGAGTTAGAAAATGGGAGAGTTAGAAAATGGGAGAGTTAGAAAATGGGAGAGTTAGAAAATGGGAGAGTTAGAAAATGGGAGAGTTAGAAGATGGGAGAGTTAGAAAATGGGAGAGTTAGAAGATGGGAGAGTTAGAAAATGGAAGAGTTAGAAAGTGGGAGAGTTAGAAAATGGGAGAGTTAGAAGATGGGAGAGTTAGAAAATGGGAGAGTTAGAAGATGGGAGAGTTAGAAGATGGGAGAGTTAGAAGATGGGAGAGTTAGAAGATGGGAGAGTTAGAAAATGGGAGAGTTAGAAAATGGGAGAGTTAGAAAATGGGAGAGTTAGAAAATGGGAGAGTTAGAAAATGGGAGAGTTAGAAAATGGGAGAGTTAGAAAATGGAATATTTACGAAATTAGTAAAAAAATTATTAGTCTCTTTCACAGTCATCTCATCATTTTATTAGCATAGTATTCTCTTTCGCGACATTATTATTATTACTGTTATTATGTTTTTTATGGTTATTTTTATCACTATTATATTTATCACCATCTTTGTCATCTCTGTTTTCCTGTTATCTTCCCTATCTCTGTCGTTTTATCTTTCACCTTCGTTTTTTATCATCTTTATCTCTCTGCAGTCCTCTTTTCCAACCATCTCTCTCTCTTTCTCTCTCTTGTTCCAACGCGTAACTCATCTCTACTATAATTGTCACTATCTTCATTATCACTTTTTTTCATTATTTTCCCTCTCGTATTTCATTTCTCACCATCGTTCTTATTATTTTCCTTCTTTTGTATCCCTTCTTCTTTCCCACCATCCCTCTCTTACCAACGTGTAACTCATCTCTATTAAAATTGTCACCATCATCGTCATCACTTATGTCTTTATCCTCCTTCTCTCGCTTTATTTTTCATATTTATTTTTATCATTTTCCTCCTTGTGATGTCCTTTTTCTTTCCCACCATCTCTCTTTCCAACACGTAACTCATCTATCTTTTTTTTCATCTTCTCCTCCTCCTCCTCTTCCTCTTTCTCCTCTCACTCCTTCGCATATTCATTCAGCAGCCTCTTCACAATATGCAAATCTCTCATCCTCTGTAAATACACTCTGAGGAACCAAAAGTGACCCGCCGTGTCGATTCTCAAGTGACGAAGAAGCGCAAAATATCAATGCGTTTTTTCCGCTTTCTCTTGACATTCATTACAAGGGTTGGGAATTTCCTGGAGGCATTTTTCTTTCTCTTTAATGGCGCTTTCTTTTTCACCTTCTCTGTTACTCCTTTTCTCTCCAGCTGGTTCCTTCGTGTATGTCCTCGGACGCGGGTAATTTATCATGCTGTCAGATCCTACAAACACACACACACTTACACACACGCCCACATACACACACACACACACACACACACACACACACACACACACACACACACACACACACACACACACACAAACTCCACACACACAAGCACACACAAACACAAACACAACCTCTTACAATCGCAGGCAATACCCTCTTGAGAATCGCCTTTCCCGAATTCGTGTGCTTGCAATTAGAACGTCCATGAAGCTCCTCTGATAGACGAATATCCAAGTAAATTTGTGGATGTCAATGGATATTTGTGGAGGTCTACGGATATTTGAAGCGATTGAGGAGGAGACTGAAGAAAAGCAGAAGGGAGAGGAGAATGAGAAAGAAGGGAGAGAAAGAGGAAGAAGTAAAAAGAAAAAAAATGATAGGGAAGGAGACGAAGAAGAAAAAGGAGATGAAGGAAGACGACGCAGCAAAAGAAGAAAAAGAAGAAGACGAAGAAAAAGGAAAAGAGAAGAGAATAAAGAAGAGCAGAAGGGAGAGAGGCACCGTTGCCAGATTATCGTACTCAGAGCATAGTATTTACCGGTTTCTGACGCCTAACTATTGCCAAGAAACATCAGGATCTAACTCTTTCAACGATAACTATAAATGACTTTCGTTATTGGAGCCCAGAAGACAGTTTTGGGGTAGGAAGTCGGGAAATATAAGCGGCTGAGTACGACAATCTGGCAACGTTGGAGAGAGGAGAGGAGGAGAATGACGACCCGGGAAGAAGAATTGGAACCTAAGTAGTAAGTGGATGGGAAGGAGGTTCGGTCTCCTGGTCCCCCGCTGATTCTGTTGTTTTCTTTAGGATCAGCCATTGACTCCTGAGTGTCTGTTGGCGGGCGGGGAAAGGCGCGGCGATGAGATGGATGGGAAGGCTGGTAGATGGATGAGAAGAAGGAGGAGGAGCCACAAACAACCGATATTTATTTAATTCTTCTGTATCTTTCTTTGTTTATAAATGTTTTTGTAGTTTGTTTGTGTTCTTAAGCATTTGAAGTCTCTCGTATCTTGTTTTGTGTATATATATTTGTAGTTTGTTTTGCATTTCTTAAGTTCGTAACATTTGAAACATTTACTTACGGTTTACTATATGAGTGTGTGGATAGGATCATTTTGATTATTAGTTTTTTTAATCTTTTTTTCCGTTTTTTACATGGAATTTTAAGGTATATGTTAGATTTCCTATTATATTGAAAGACGTGGATGATTCTCTCTCTCTCTCTCTCTCTCTTTTACTTCTCTCGCTTGTTCTGTGCAAGGAGAGAGAGAGAGAGAGAGAGAGAGAGAGAGAGAGAGAGAGAGAGAGAGAGAGAGAGAGAGAGAGAGAGAGAGAGAGAGAGAGAGAGAGAGAGAGAGAGAGAGAGAGAGAGAGAGAGAGAGAGAGAGAGAGAGAGAGAGATTACTTCATATCGTTTCAAAAATTTGATACCTATATATTTTACAATGCTTGAAATGACATTATTTTAGCTTCTTTAACTTATCTATCTACTTCCAAAAGACTAAATATATAAGACCAATAATAACAACAGCGATATTACTATTAATGTTAAGGATAATAACAATAAATGGAAGAAGAAAATAATTATATCGGTCAAAGAATTTCGTTACACTTCATTAAATTTGGACATGACATAACAAACTACAATTGAATAACTCATTTAATTCATCAACGGCATTACACTTAGTCCCTCGTGAACTTGAAGAACAGCGGCCGGTCGTTCCGTCTCTGTGCGGGCTTAAGAACATCAAATAATAACCAAACTTCAATTGTATGACACTCATGTAAGTCTTCGATGTAATATACTTAGTCCCTCATGACCTTGAAGAACAGCGGTTGGTCGGTCGTTCGGTCTACGCGGGCGGCAAGTCGAGCTCTCTTCGCGGCCGGTCCTTACGAAGCCTTCCCTGGGCGTGGAGGATCCTGGGCCAACACTCCAAAAGGGCCCTTGAGGGAGTGGAGCCGTCTGTCCCTGTCTCCGGTCCTGATGGCAAGAGTAAAGACAGAAAATACGAATCATCGGTTCTTTCCCTTCCCCTCTTATCACGCGGCCTGGCAGGAGCTGGCAGGCGAGTTCGTGTGAAGCCTCCAGTGTGAAGTCTCGTCTCGTTCCCTCCAGATCCCAGCGAAAGTGAACGTCCTCTCAAGAAACCAGGAAGTCGAGTACAAAAATGCGTCGACGGAGCTAAAAATAACGTAACATTTAAGTCGTAGAGTCAGGCAGTCTTACGTGAACCAACAATCATTTTTTGGTTGATTTTTTTGTTGTTGTTCGGTTTATTGAAGATTTTTTTTCATATATCTACTTTTTTTTCCTATTCACTTTTTATTTATCCGTCTATGTTTACTGCATCTTCAATATTAACTCTCCACTTGACAGAAACCGTGTACTTGCATGATTCACTTCCACATTATGCAAAGAGAGAAAGAATTTAAACTTTTTTTCTCTCTTTTCACTTATCTGCGCTGATGGTTGACTTTTATGGACATATAGCAAATAGATTAATGGATTAGCTTTAGGAGGGTTGAGAGAGGATCGTAGGTGAAAGGAAAGGGAAGGCGAATGCATCTAGGTTAAGACGCCTCAGTTAGTAAAGGAAAAAATATGTTATCTCTTCATGTAGCTTGATAGCCCTTTCCATAAGTCCCAAATGAACATAGGAAGGGCAACTGTTGATAGAAAGAAAAAAGGAGGAGGAGGAGAAGAAAGAGAAGAAGAAGGAATATGAAGAAAACGTAAAAGAAACAGAAGAAAAACGGAATAAGAAATAAAAGAAACAGACGAAAGCGAAAACGAAGAAGTAGAAATATGAAGAAAAAGTAAAAGAAAAGAATAAAAGAGGAACAAGAAGGAAATGCAAAAGAAAACGAAAGTGAAAAACAGCAAAAGGAGAAGATGAAGAAAAGGAGAAGAACAAGAAGAAGAACAAAAAGGAAAAGAAGCAGAAGAAGAGCAAGAAGAAGAATTATTAAGTTTTCCTCCTTAGACGTCAGTATCGCTTCACGCCAGAACGTCCCTGGGCTGCGGATGATCCCAGACGGTGCAGCGTTAGCGAGTAATTGCCGAGTGTTTGTTGGGAGAGCACCTGGGTTATGCAACGTGTGTGTGTGTGTGTGTGTGTGTGTGTGTGTGTGTGTGTGTGTGTGTGTGTGTGTGTGTGTGTACTCATATTTCTATACTTTCCTGTTTATATTCATCTTTCTACCTGTCAGTTTATCCGTCTGCCTGTATGATTAACCCTCTACCTGAGTTTCTAATTGACTGGCTACCTTTCTAACTACCTGTCTACGTGTCTGTTAATTAGTTTACCTCTTTCATAATCACGAGAGGCCATTATTAATTGTCTTTAACAAGTTAGGTTTAGGATGTAAGTAAATTTGGTAACGTAACTTTTTTTCTTATCCAGTAACTCTTATCTTTATCCCACTCTTCCTTTCCTCCTTCTGTCTGTCTCCCACTCTCCTTTCCACGCTCTTTCTACCTTTCTCTTCTCCTCTCTATTCATTATACCAAAACCAAAAACCATAAAGAAATAAATCAGTCACAACGCAAATAGAAACACGTATCAAACTCGTGCTGCATCTATGTCATTCACGGGCAACTATCTAAATAACATCGATCTCTTATCTAAACTACAAACAAAGCGATCAGAAGGGAGGAAAAGTATCAATGGCTGCCCTTTTATCTAACTAACATCGATCTCTTTTCTAAACTACCCACAAAGCGATCAGAAGGTAGGGACAGTATTGATGGCTGCCCTTCTCTCTCTCGCCTCAACCCTGCATTCACACACTCGCACTGCTCAGATCATTTCCTCGCCGCTGTTCTGAGCCTGGCCGGGGAGGGGAAACCGCGTAGGATCTTCATTACACACAGTTCAAAGCCCGAAGGTTGTACAGTCACCCGTCTTTGTGTTGCACCCCCTACGGCTCCAACTGCCTTCCTTCCTCTCCCCTGCGGCCTCCTCTCTCCTCTCTCCCTTCATTCTCTTCTTCTTCCCTTGCTCTCTCTCTCACAGCCTCTCCATCCTTCCCTTATTCTCTCCCTCTCTGTCTATCGCTTCCTTCCTCCATCCCTCCCTCCTCTCCTCTTTCTCTAGCCTTGGTTCTTCCCTTCTTCTCTCCCTCTCTGCTCCCTTTATCCCACTTTTCGTTTCCTTCTCTCTCCCTCTCTCCCACTCCCATCCCGTCTTCCCTCCCTCCTCTTCTCTTTCTCTAGTCTCCGTCCTTCCCTTCTTCTCTCCATTTCTGCCCTCTTTATCTCACTCTTCCCTACCTCCTCCCTCCTTTTCTCCCTCCATCCTGCCTTCCTTCCCTCTCTCAAATCCCTCTCTTCTTTCCTCGGTCTTTCCTACATCGTCTTCGTCCTTTCCTTCTTCTCCTCCTCTCCGTCTCTTCCTCCTCTCTGCTCCTTTATCCCACTCCTCATCCTCCTCCCTCCCTCCCTCCCTCCCTCAGCCATTTACACGAGGTTCGCAAATCGTTTCAAAGGCCTCGAAGCACGATCCGAAATTAGCCGTTCGATCCCTGGCATGACACGAAAGCAAATACAGTTACGTGAGGGTCTTCGTTTGACGCATCCGCTTTTTAGGAATGTTCGAGTTACCTTATTTTTTCTTCTTTAAACCTTCGTTGTTGATTTTTTACCCCTTCATTCTCTTTGCATTTGGTTTGTCCTTCCTTCTCTGTATGTTCCTTTTTTATCATCGGGTCTTGAGCGTTTTTTTCAGGGTTTTTAGAAATGTAAGAGTATTTTTTTCAGTCTTCCCACACTCTTATTCCCTTTCTTTTTACCCTCCCATTCTTTTTCACCTGCCCTGTCCTTCCTTTCTGTATCTGTTTCCTATCATCACGTTCTGAATCTTTTCCTCTTTTTGTGGTGTGCGTGGGAATTTTGTCTCGGTTTCCGCATTCCAAAAGGTTCCTTGTTCAGATCCATATACTTATCCGGTTTCAGTTCCATGTGTTCACTCGTCGTCTCTGTGGAATTACCAAGGCTGGTGAATCGCTTTGTTTGCCTCAGGTTGGTCGTACTAATCGCCCTTGCTTAATCAGACATGTAAGATTTTGTGCTTAATCAGTCGTAAGATTTTATGCGAAAGTCTTTAGCTTAATGGATTGGCAAACGAGTATTGAGCTGAGGTTATTTGTATTTTAAGTATTTTTTCATTTCTTTTTTATTGTATTTATCATTTATTTAGTTAGTTAGTTTGTGGGTTCGTGTTTAGCTTAATGGATTGGCAAAGGAATACTGAGCTGATGTTATTTGTATTCTAAGTATTTTTTCATTTACTTTTTACTTATTTTATTTAGTATCATTTATTTATCTTGTTATTTCCTTTGTTTATTTATATTCTGTTTATTCATTTCCTTCCCCCTGTTCGAAAAAGGTGGAGTGTCTGAGTATTTTTTACTTATAATATTTCCTGCTTATAATAGTTTCTTCTTATAATATTTTTACTTATAATATTTCCTACTTCTAATAGTTTTTTTCAGATAATATTTTCTACTTATAATAGTTTCTACTTATAATATTTCCTACTGATGATATTTTCTTCTTATAATTTTTTTTTACTTATAATGTTAGTTTTTTTTCGCTCTGAGGCATAAAAAACGACAGAAAACAGAAAGACAAACGACAGGAGAGCAAGGATGTGACGCTGCTCTCAACACACACACACACACACACACACACACACACACACACACACACACACACACACACACACACACACACACACACACGAAGTCAAGTGGGGATCAGCAGCGTGTTTTGACTTAATTAATAAACAAAGAAAACGTACGGATTAAAAGGTAAACGAGAAAAAAAACTACTTGATTCTTTTTCTATTTTTGTCGGTGCTGAGAGAGAAAAAACGTAATTCCTGTTGTATAAGGAAACATATCACCCCTGTTTTCTCTCTCTCTCTCTCTCTCTCTCTCTCTCTCTCTCATCCATCATTGGCGAATAAAGCAAAACACACACACACACACACACACACACACACACACACAACGAGGTGGATTTCCACTATTCATCCCTCGGGTTTGTACTGTCAACATGCAAACGCTACACCGGACTCTTGTGTTGTCCCTTCCAACACGCCGAGGAGGAGGAGGAGGAGAAGGAGGTGGTGGTGGTGGTGGTATTGGTTAGCGAGGAGGTCGGGTCGTGCAAGAGATCGGGGCAAAGAGAACGAGGAGGAAACGAAGATGAAAAACTTGGGAGAAATAACGATTGAGAGGAGAACGAAGATGTATATGATAATGAGGAGAAGGAGATGGAAATGGAGGAAGAGGAGGAGAAGGAGGAGGTAATGGAGGCAAAGAGGATGAGGAAGAATCGATGATGAAAAACTTGGGAAAGATAACGACGGAGAGAGAAACGAAGATGTATATGATAATGAGGAGAAGGAGAAGGAGAAGGAAATGGAAGAAGAGGAGGAGGAGGAGGAGGGTGGGATAGATAATGATGACCAATGGGATATGATTGTAATAAAAGAAAGGGAACAAGGATAACGAGGGAGAGGTGATAAAAAATAAATGGAGGAGGATATAAAAACGAACGAATGGAATGATAGGGAAAAGGAATTAGAGGAGGAGAAAGAGGGAGAGAAAAGGAGAAGAAGGATAAGTAAGAAGAAGTAATGAAAGTGAAGGAGAAGGGAAAAAGAGTAACAAAAAGAAGAAGTAGAAGAAAATAAAAGGAATGAGGAGAAAAGAAAAAGGAGAAGAAAAGCAAAATGAAAAGGAAACACGAAAAAGAAGAAGGAAAAGAACTGGAAACACGAAAACAAATTAAAACAAGGAAAACAAGAAGTATCAAACTGAAAGGAAAACAACATTGCGAGGCGCGAAAATAAACAAGAATATGAACTTCCGAAGAGCGAAAGAAAAATATGCGAAGTTACGAAACAAACACGGAAAATCTTTTAAAACGGAAGAAAATGAAAATATTGAAATTACGAACGAAAGTGCTTTTGAATTTAACTATTGAACCAAGGAAGAGGAGAAGAAGAAGACGAAGAAGAAGAAGAAAAAGAAGAAAAAAAAAGAAGAAGAAGAAGATGAAGAAGTTAGCAGTATGAAGTTCTAGCAAGTGATGATGGAAACGATAACAATAGCAATGAAACGAGAAAGTAAAAAGAGAAAAATAATAATAATAATAATAATAAATGAAAAAAATAATAATATAAGTAAAAAATAAATAGAAAAATAATAAAAACTAAAATAAAACAAAAAAACAAAGATAAAAAAATATATGTGAAAAACTCACCTTCCAAAATGCAAATGAAGCGGAAAAACAACAACCATAATTCGTGTCCTGCGGGTCATTAAGTGTCTCTCCATTAATGTGTCTCTGCTTCATTAGTGCCACGGGGCTAGAGAGGAACACGTTTAGAGAGATCGTGATGACATGAGAACCTTGTCGTGATGGTGCTGTGGGATCGTGAAGGAGAGGAAGGATCGCGTATGTAGAGGAGGAGGAGGAAGAGGAGGAATAGAAGATGATGATAATGAAGAAGAACAAAGGTAATGAAGATAATAGTGATAACGATAATAGTTGGATCGTGAAGGAGAGGAAGGATTGCGTATGTGGAGAAGGAGGAGGAGGGGAGATAGAGGAGGAGGAGGAGAAGGAGAAGAAGAAAGATGATGAAGATGATAAAAATGATGATAGTGAGATGTGGAGAGGAAGAATCGCATATGTGGAGGAGGAGGATGAAGAGGAGGAGGAGGAGAAGGAGAAATGGGAGAGATGTGAGGAGGGGGATAGAGGAGGAAGAGAAGAAAAGAACAAGTACAACAACAAGAAGAACAAGAGGAAGAACACGAACAAGAACGAGAACAACAAAAGCAAGAAGAACAAGAACAGGAAGAAAGACGATGAAAATGATGATAATAAGAACATAAGAACGTAAGGAGTCTGCAAGAGGCCAGTTGGCCTATACAAGGCAGCTCCTGTACACTCAACCCCACCTTACCTCACCATCCATGGCTTTATCTAACTTCTTCTTGAATGTATCTATGGTATTGGCACCCACAACATGGCTCCCAAGCCTGTTCCATTCGTCCACCACTCTATTGGTAAACCAATTCTTGCCTATGTCTTTGTTGACTCTGAATTTGTCTAACTTAAAACCATTGCCACGCGTCCTATATCTGGCTCTTTTACTCTCAAAATTTTATTGACATCCCCTTTATTATAGCCCTTCATCCATTTATAGACTTCGATCAAGTCTCCTCGCACCCTTCGCCTTCCTAAAGAGTGTAGATTTAAATGCTTCAGCCTGTCTTCATAAGGCAAGTTTCTCACCCCCTGAATCATCTTTGTCATCCTCCTCTGCACAGATTCTAACATCTTGATATCCATTCTATAGTAGGGGGACCAGAACTGAACTGCATAATCGAGATGAGATCTAACTAGTGCTAAGTAAAGTTTGAGGATGTCTTCAGCGCTCCTATTGCTTATGCTCCTTGAGATGAAACCTAGTACTCTGTTGGCCCGATTTTTAGCCTCAATGTATTGAGCCCTAGGACTGAGGTCAGCGCTCACTAGGACTTCTAAGTCTCTCTCACGCTTAGACCTGCTTAGAGGAGTGTCATTTAAAGAGTAATTGTGTGAGGGGTTATTTCTGCCTACACTCAAAATGCTACACTGGGTCGTGCTGGGGTGCTGAGGCGTGAAGGGGGGAGCGGCAGAGAGGGCGAGGTGAAGGTGGCAGGGAGGTCAGCTGGTGAGCGCGCGGGTAGGTGATCGTGATCAAATCGTATCTTACCGTAACCTATTGGATTCAAATCTGAGGATAATCGTAGCATATCGTAACGTTTCGTAGTGCTTCGTTGTGCTTGACCCATGGAATCCTCACTTCTTACTCTCTCCCTCTCTCTTTACTCCCCTCTCTATTTCTCTCTCCTTTCCCGCACAAAAGACTAACGGCCGTATTTTAAGACACCATCGCTCCTCACATCAAGTATTTCTAAAGGTCAAGGAGGGGATCAATCTGGTTTGCATGAGTGTTTTTTAAGGTTCATGGCACAGAAGGAGGGTCAGACTACCACCAGGGTCACAAAACTACCCCTGGAAAGGCCTGAAGCTCCTACGAAAGCCATGTCAAATATGTGAACTTGGGCGACGAAATGATTTAAAATACGACCCTAAACCCATTCCCCCGCCTGACCTCGTGAATAATGCGGCGTTTCGGTACACAGCGGCAGCAGCAGAAGAGGAGGTTCGTTCACCATTCGGGGACGCCTGTCAGAGCTCCTCGGCGTATATTTAATGAACGGGGACAGAGTGGGGAGACGCGCTTACTCGTGGCTTACATTTGTGGTGGATTATTGAACTGAAGTAGACCAAGGTTATGCATGTATAGGTCTTCCTGTATAGCTTGGTGCACGTGAACGGGATGTGGACGGGGGTATTGACTGGGCGTGAATTTATACAAGGAGACAAAACGGCCTAACGTGTAGATTTATATTTCCTATATAAAAATTGTTACTCTTTGGAACTGGAGACGACGTTAGCTGGGCGTGGAACAATGCGATGCCCGTTTATATACTTGTTTTACATTTGTGGCGGTTTACTGAACTGAGGCAGACCGACGTTATGTATGCAGGTCTTCCATTGAAACCTGGCTCTCCTAAACGTAATGCAGGTGCAGAAATTAACTGAGTGTGGTTTAGTACATGGAGACAGACTGGAACTGCGTATATATTATCTCTAAAAAAATGGCTCTTTGAAATTGGATGCGGCGTTAGCTGGGTCCAGATTAATACATGGAAATAGACTGTCATTATGTATATAATATTGTATTAGAAAATGGCTCTTTGACACTGGATGCGACGTAAGCAGCGTCAGGATTAATACATGGAAATAGACTGACATTATGTATATATATTGTTTTAGAAAATGGCTATTTGACACTGGATGCGACGTAAGCAGGGTCAGGATTAATACATGGAAATAGACTGACATTATGTGTATATATTGTATTAGAAAATGGCTCTTTGACACTGGATGCGACGTTACCAGGGTCAGGATTAATACATGGAAATAGACTGTCACTATGTATATATATATATATATATATATATATATATATATATATATATATATATATATATATATATATATATATATATATATATATATATATATATATATATATATATATATATATATATATATATATATATATATATATATATATATATATATATATATATATATATATATATATATATATATATATATATATATGTATATATATATATATATATATATATATATATATTGTATTAGAAAATGGCTATTTGACACTGGATGCGACGTTACCAGGGTCTGTATTAATACATGAGAAGAGACAGACTGGCATCATTTTTTTTTTTTTTTTTTTTTTTTTGTACGTTGATTGCCTATTGCGCCGGTAGGCATCTTCCCGGTGGGGCCTGATGGTCGGCCCAAGGCTTCTTCCAGGTGGGGCCTGATGGTCGGCCCAGCCCGTTCTGGCGCAGGCGAGTGTTTATCATGTATACCTTACCTTAAAAAAAATGGCTCATTAACACTTGATGTGGCACTAACTAGGCGTGAATAAAGCGTGCATGGAGACAGGCTGAAATTTTATACATGTTGCCTTAAATAACGGCTCTTTGAATCTGGGTGCTGCGGTAACTATATAGGTAAGAGGGTCAACGCAATAGCTGCGCGTGGCCTCAGTGCTCACTGGGGAAACCTGCGGAAGGTAAACTGTGGTAAACTGTTAACTAAGGACGCCACTAAAGGCTGTAATACTCAGGGCCGGAGACAAACCGGCACTGTGTGTGTACACTCTTAAAAGAAACATAACTCTCGAATCTAAACCGGGGTCGCAATACCGTGTTCATAAGTGACATATTTGAATGGTTCACGGCCTCCCAACTTCAATATTTATTTTGATTTTGATTTTTTTTCAAAGAAATTAATAAGAGAAAGAGCAACACATTATCACTACTCTGTTGTCATTTCCTTCAATACAACACGAGTAATTCTTTCAATTAATTCTTTTGTTACCACCGAAAGGGTCCACAACGAGTCACACCTACAAGCTTTCCTTCTCCTAATCTTTTTAACTACCATCGGTGGCGTCACAGCAGTTTCCCGTGAAGGTAGTTTTTCTTCTTTCTCTGTTTCTACAACTTCATTCGTTTTATTGTCGGGCAGAATCTCCTTTTTTGTCTCTGTTCGGTCTACTAACAGAGGTTCATCGCCATTTTCTGTAGCATTCCTACTCTCCACAGATGTTTCCTTGATGGTTTCATGTGAAGGTAGTTTTTCTTCCCTCTCTGCTACAATAATTTCATTCGTTTTATTGCCGGTCAGAATCTCCTTTGTTTTCTCTGTTCGTTCTAGTACCAGAGGTCCATCGCTATTTTCTGTAGCATTCTTACTCTCCACAGATATCATCGTAATGCTCTCCTGTGAAGGTAGTTTTTCTTCCTTCTCTGTTACTAAAACTTTATTCGTTTTATTGCCAGGCAGAATCTCTATTGTTTTCTCTGTTCGTTCTACCTTCTGAGGCCCATCACTATTTTCTGTAACATTCTTACTTTCCACAGATGTCTCCTTGATGGTTTCCTGTGAAGGTCTCGAGATGTATACTAATCCTTGCCGCCTAAATAAATGACCAATATAAATTCTCTAAAGTAAACAACAACAACAACGAAATTGACCTCTCTTTTTGGTCACTCCTTTGACCTCTATTCAGAATGGTGATGAAGAACGTCCACAACAACAACAACAACAACAACAACAACAACAACAACGATAATAGTAATAATAAACCCTGATGAGAAGGAGGAATGGACCAGAAAGGGAAGTCACATGTAAAAGCTGATGAAGGGGAAGGACGAATAGGAGGAGGATGTGGGGACGAAAAAAAATCAGAAAAAGGAAAAGGGAAAAAAGGGAGAGGAAGGGAAGATGAAACCCCGCCTTCCGTGTCTCTATAATAAGTATCATCGTGTGTTTTTCAGGTGGCCTAAACCAACGTTACGAGAATAGCGTCATTTCCTCCTCCTCCTCCTTCCCCCTTCAAGAAAGCTCCCCGTCACGTCCCAGTTTCTTGTGCCGGGCCACTGAGTCACCTTTCCCTCATAACAGCCACTTTAGGCACTCGCCCAGGGCAGCGCCGGGACCTCTAGCGCTCCCGAGGCGACAGTCACCTCTTTTTGCGTCCCTGGAGGCACGTGGAGGCGAAGGTAGTGTTCAGGGAGGCGGTGGTGGCGACCTTCAAGGGGTCATAAATACCGTGGTGGGAGAAGAAGAGTAATAACGAGCTGGTGTACAGGAATGCCGTGTTCTCCGCGCCCAACCTCTGATCCGCGTCACCAGGAGACAGAAAAGTCGGAGTGTTGTCAGTTGTCCGCTTCCTGCTTAATGTAAATGCAGTGTGGTGAGTCTTCGGGACGCTTTAGGGCCCACACGTGATTAAGCGTAATCACTTATTTTTGACCAATAAGATATTAAGATTATCGTTATTGTGGCTATGTAGGTGTGTATACTTGTATATTTATGAGCAGACGTAAGTCAGTATTAGACTTTTTTTTGTTCCCTCCTAAAAGGGGGAAGCACGGGCCTTTGCCAATTAATGTTGGCCAACAGCATGGTGCCGAAAGACCGACTCCATCAGCTGACGTCAGCCGAACCGACCAAGTGGGTCTGTTGACGAGGACTAGCTTGGCTCTGGACCCAAGGTACGAATAGGACTTAATTATGACTCTATCAGGTTCAACTGTACGCTTTAATGTAAATTTATAAACTAATATATTTATCCCAAAATTAAAAGAGCTCGGTAAGCCGACACGCAGTTCTTAAGTCCGACGAACTTCTTCGGCAAATCTGAAACTATTCATCCACTCCTGTGTGGCGCCGGATTGCGGAGGTAATAGGGCGTGGCCACTGTGTATAGAGCAGGAAAGGAGGGTGGGGAACAGCAACGGAAGTGTGACGAACCGGACAGACGAAGAGGAGGAGGAGTTGAAGTAGTAGGAGGAGAAACGGGACAAGCCGGAGGAATGAATTGGTGGGTCAAGCCGAAACGGAAGTCAGGCAGACGTCGACATGCGGAAGAGCGGCAGGTACAGCAGAGGGACAGCTGGGCCGCTAGCGGGACTGGGCGTGGCGTGGCGAGGCAACGGAGGAGTCAATACTATCCTGTTATACTCGTTATAACCGTTACCTGCATTATGCACGAGCACAACTATCCTGCTGAGTGCGTGTAACTATTGCCTCCTTCAGTCATAGGGAATCACAGGCGGCAGTGTTGTTATTTTCTTGTGGCTGATGCGCCTCACAGCCAGCGTTATCATCCACACTCATAAAGTTAGGTATAGCAATTCCTACACGTGGAGTTCAAGCTGTCCAGTATAATATCGCGGCACCTTGCAGTAAAATCACTAAACATTTAACTTTATAGTCGTAACAGCTGCAAAAGCAAGAACAGTAACAGTACAACACTGGCATTACGTAAGACTGACGGAGGCGGCAACAGTTATATCGCTACTAACATGATAGCATAGTTGTGTGCAGTATGAAGAAAGCGTTGCAACGAATACTGTATAATATAATGACATCTCCGGACGACACCGGCGGCGCAGCACCAGCAGGTTGGCTCGTTATGATGTTTACTTCTTCAGCAGAGGCACCGTACAGCAACATCATCAAGTCTTCAGAACGGCAGACACACACACACACACACACACACACACACACACACACACACACACACACACACACGATCAGGAAGTTTCTTTATTATTTTTTTGTTTTGTTTTGTTTACGGAGGAATATATTTTTTTTTCCACATGTTTAGCTTTGGTGTTTAAGATTAATATGAAAGAATGGTTACAAGAGCGGGATTTTAAAAGATATGAAAGGGAGGTAATGAAAAACTATGCTCTCTCTCTCTCTCTCTCTCTCTCTCTCTCTCTCTCATTTAGGTTTATATCGATGTACTAGAAATTTTCATACAACGCTTAATTAAAAAAAAAAACGTGAAGATTGATTTGTATTTTGTTTTTACCCTCAATGAATTAAAAGGAAGCATTCGTTTTTAAGTTTATGATTTGTTTTGCTTCTTTCTCCAGACATTTCGACTATCATAGCAGGGGGAGGGGAAAACATGCCCTCCAGTCTACTCGTACAGGTTCGGGCAAACACTGGGCGGCCAAACAGGTGTGGAAGTACTAATCGTAGTGTTTAAGCTCAAACATTCTGCACCATCAGTGGGAGTACCGTCTCGGGTTACGAAAATACCGGTCCACGCATCACTGTTTCTGCAGCTTTTATGGAACCGGTGAGTTGCGGCAATACTGTTTACATTGTAGATGCTTTTTTGTTTTTTTCTCAGTCTCGTTTATGTGGTCAGCTGCACGACACATGCTTCTTTAGTCTTTACGGGAGGGAGGCAGGACACAGACATACAATAGTCACCCGTAAGCCATTAAAATCGGTGTAGTCAAACGCTTCCATCCCTCACATCAACTATTCCGAAGTCTGAACAGGAGATAAATCGGGTTCCCAGTAGTAGTTTTTAGGTTCATGGTACAGAAGAAGGGTCATCCTACCACCAGGGTCATAAAATTACCCCTGGAAATGGTCAGATAACTACGAAAGCCTTGTCAAAGATGGGAGCCTGGACGCAGAAAGGTTTAGGAATATGACGCTAAGATCTAGTTAGAGGAGAGAACACTACACCGACAAATCGTTCAAGAGCAATGGTGGTTCATTTTGCAATCAGTTACAGCTTTTCACATCATGGTTCTCCCTCGTTTTCCGTTTTCTCTCCGCAGCGACGTTGGAGATCCCACGTACAGGTCACAGTTATCAAGGAAACTGTAATACTCTTAGTCCTCAAGCTACAGTTAGAGAAAACATAAAGACATCGTAGGACATCGGTGGTTGTCTATTACTGCCATTAGTTACTCTTATTTCAAATCATGTACTCCCTTTTCTCGCCTTTTCCCGCACCACCGTAGTGTTCGAGACGTGGACTATGTTATTTTCCCCGCCTGGCTTCTCACGGGGCTAACGGGGACCCTCTGTGGCACCCGGCGTGGGTTTCAGCTCCCACTACGCCTTGCCACATTGACTCACGCACGGTCTGGCCGCCACCTGGAGCTGCGCCGGGTAAGATTTTTCGTTAATGTGACAGTGATTTCGTGATTGCTTTAAGGCTGCAAGGAGATGACTCAATCAATATTCGACACGGTAGAGCACGGCTCACCTATCATAGCTCGGCACAAAAATACTTCAATGACATTTTTTTCTTCTTTTTCCTGTAGGAGAAGGAAACAAATTCGTCACCATTCACGACTATCAAATCACACACTCATTATTATTCAACGTTCGACAAGCAAAAATACTTCTCCCTTCTTTTAACCAACCCTAAGACTGAATAAGCAATCGTTGGAGGAAGGAAAGGAAGGAAAGGAAAGGAAGTTCTGGGTCCATACTTACAAGCATTTCGGGGCTCACACACCTACACTTGATAAGGCTTTCTTTGAGGTTCTGGGCATATTCTTTGGTAGCTTTAAGTGCCTATTAATAGTTTGACAAGGCTTCTGCACCCTCAATGATTAAAAAAACACTCATGAGAGCCCGAATACTCTCTCCTGTGGCTTTGGAAATAGTTGTTGTGTTGATCAGGCTTTCTTAGAGACTAGGTATATTCATGGGTAGTTTTATGAGCCTGCAGTGATAGTTTGACGAGGCTTCTGCACCATGAACGTGAATACCCCATTACTCTCCTATGTGGCTTTGGAAATATATGTTGTGAGCCCTTCTTTGAGGTTCATGGGTAGTTTTATGAGCCTAGTGATAGTTTTACAAGGCTTCTGCACCATTAATCTGAAAAAAACACTCATAAGAACCCGACTACTCTCTCCTGTGGCTTTGAAAATATTTGTTGTGAGGGCCGAAAGTGTCTGAGAATGCGGACCCTGAAAGTGGAAGAAGTGTCTCTGCCGTGGTCTCAGTGATGTGCTGTTCTCGGCGGGTGTGGCGGCGGCGTGGTCAGGCTCGCTAGTAATAAGAAGCTTCCGGGAGCGTTCCTCTTTTTCACGATTCTTTTTTGCCCGCTCACAAACGTCTAAGCTACAAAAATTCCGCAACTTGAAAGAAACGACCAACGTATACTAAGTGCTCACGTTCCTGCCGTACCCATTGATCCTTCCGCCCCGTCCTCTGAAATCTGATATTTTCCTTCGTTTTTTTCTGCTAAAATGAGAATTCCCACGGACCCTCAGCTAGGGCTCTCCTCACGACTCCCAGCTTAGTCCAGATTGCCGTCCAGTCCCATACACACGCTCCTATTCATGTTGTAAGAATGTATGCCCGGCAGATGGTCAACAAATCCCCCTCCAGGCCCATACAAACGCCCCTAGTCCCGATGTAAGGGTATATGGCCGATTGATGGTCCAAATTGCCTCCTATAGTCCCGATGTAAGGGTGTATGGCCGGTTGATGGTCCAGATTGCCTCCTAGTCCCATACACACCCCTAGTCGTGACGCTAATGTGTACGTCCAGCGGATAGTGCTCTTGTCGATGGCTAGTCGGACACGAGTGGGGACGATCGGCTCTCTTCCCAAACAGGCACCACACCGGGAAGTGCAATATCATGAGTTACGAGGCGGAAGACGGCGAAGATAACTGTGTACTGAGAAACGAAGGCGGTGAGGGACACTTCAGGGTTGTAAGAGAGAACGGTGGAGAGGTATTTACCGAAGATGTAGAAGCAAGAGGACAGAAGCAGGAAGGAAGTAAAGGAGTTATGTGGGAGAGTGAATGAATGACAAAGGAAAACTATCACTGTAGAGTTACGATTAGATAGCAGAGAGAGTTGTCCAACGGAAGAAATGTGTATAATTTCCCAGGGGTGAAAGAGTAAAATGAGTATGAAAGCGAATGGGCTGTTCTACCGGGAAGCAAATGAGCCTCGACACTGCTTCGCTTCATCGCTCGAGACTTTCGCTTCGACCCTCTCGCCACATGGCCGTTTTAGTTGTCTGTGGCCTACCAGTTAAGCCACACAAGTCCACGATAACAGGAAGAAGTGCTCAGTGACATTACTTTCCCTGCAATCTCATTCATTTTCTGCCTAATCTTCGTTTTCATGTTCGTTACCTTATTCCCCTCCTCTTCATCTTCCATCCCCGATATGACTTAGCGCCTCATACCACTTGCTCTCTCCCATCCACTCCTTCTCTTACGTCTCAATCTGCCTCATCACTCCTCACTTATTCTGCCTCATATAACACCATCTCCTCCTTTTACCTCTAGTAGCGGAGGCCTTCGAGGTAACACGTATCTATTTGTGGTAAGTTTGGAGAAAACATGATTGCATTTTTCTTGTGTATACCTTTTTTTTCCTGTTTAATGCATGATGTTGATTGAATTCACGAGTTAAATCTTATTATATTATTTTTAAGTTCTTGCTTGTAAACTCCAGAGCAAGCCGAGGTATTGTGCAAGCAAACTGTTTGGCGGAGAGGACTGTGCGAGACGAGGGGTGACTGCTGGCCGGTGCGTGGCGAGCGGGGTGTGGATGATGAAGTGCTGCTGGACTTTTTGTCGACCACGCTCGGCTGGCGCCAGGGATGGTTGTTCTGGCTCCCGTTGCTGCTGTTATTACCTGTCAGTCTTTTCTGGTGGTAATCAGCCGCTAAAAATCTATTCGCATTATTTTGACGGGTAGTTCTCGCCGCTTTCCATGTACCGATAGTATAATGTTCGTTTCTCCCTGATCAGACGGTCTTCACTTATAGTTTGTGAAAGGGAAGCTGCTATGTCCATATATCACCGCTCTGTCAGTTTTCAAGAACAAGGGCGGGGCCAGTTCTAATGTTCTAATGTTCTAGTTCTAAAATCTATTCACATTATATTGACGGGTAGTTTTCGCCGCTTTCCATGTACCGATCGTAGGTATAATGTTCATTCCTCCCTGATCAGACGGTCTTCACTTATAGTTTGTGAGAGGGAAGCTGCTATGTCCATATATCACCGCTCTGTCAGTCTTTCAGAACAAGGGCGGGGCTAGTTCTAATGTATGTATGTATAGAATTCTTTCATGAACTAGGACACTCGGAAAAGAAGAACCAACAGCAAATAGTAAGACTTCGAGGCCAGCGCATTCCCCGATTTGTGAAGTCTTAACTATATAGCTCGTGCTCTTTCCTGATATTCTTTCTTGCGACTGAAAGCATGAATACAATTTTAATCTTATATTGTGCATTTGTATTGAGAGAGAGAGAGAGAGAGAGAGAGAGAGAGAGAGAGAGAGAGAGAGAGAGAGAGAGAGAGAGAGAGAGAGAGAGAGAGAGAGAGAGAGAGAATGGCTGACACTTGACACTCGGAAAGCTGTAAGACACTACGCAAAACGGAAACTTGGCGAAAAAAAAAAGGAAAATGCGTCTCCGCCAACGTTTAGCGCCACAATCTTGGACACAAAAAATTCCGGCCGAAATATATTTACCCATTGTTAGTCTGCGTAATGCCGCGAGTGCCGCCAACGTGCGTCTACTGCCTGGCCTCCTTCAAGTGCGTGTATTACTGTGATCAGGGGGAATGCCACCCAGCAGAACAAGACTCAAGTAGTACCTGTATGCGTCTCGCTCGCGGAAGTCTGCGGAACATGAATGGGGGGCTGTTGGAAGGGGGAGTATGACTGAGAGAGAGAGAGAGAGAGAGAGAGAGAGAGAGAGAGAGACAGACAGACAGACAGACAGACAGACAGACAGACAGACAGACAGACAGACAGACAGACAGACAGACAGACAGACAGACAGACAGACAGACAGACAGACAGAGAGAGAGAGAGAGAGAGAGAGAGAGAGAGAGAGAGAGAGAGAGAGAGAGAGAGAGAGAGAGAGAAACCTTCGTCCTTTAATATAATAGGTAATCGAACATATACCTTAAAATTCCATGGGCCATTTTCAAGGCCACCCAGAAGCTTAACCGGGTTTTCTTGGATGATTTTCCCGTTCAAGATTATAAAGTCAGGTAAAACTATCACTCTATCACCACAAAACAGTCCACGAAAATCCCAGCGACTTCTACGCGAGGCTTTTCAAACAGACAAACTGAGGTGCCGATATGTTTAAAAATGCGGGTTTCAGACACGGACACAGGCATGCAGGCGCTTCCTAGGAGAACTGAAGGCATCCATTAACGATAATAAAAAGTCCATCGAGGCAGCACAACTCGGCAGCCAGATACTATTTCGTAGCTTCCGCGTCCGCCTCTTCTCTCAGCCGACCGCCTTCACGCCCGCTTTCGGTTTTGGTGGGAGGAGCGCCGCCCCGCCACATAGTTCCCACGCTTGTCCCGGCCATTTACTGGGCGTGGAAAAGGCGTAAAAGAGTTGCACGGGGGATGGGGGGGGGATGGAGAGTGAGAGAGACAGACACAGACAGACGGATAGACAGACTGGCATAGACACTGAAAGACACACTGAAAGACACACAAACAGACACACATACAGATAGACAGGGAGATGCACAAACAGACAGACCGTGGCTATAGCGTGTCAGTGTAGGACAAACCAATTATTGTCTGTTACCGACTTGGAAATTTTTAGTGTCACGTTGCATTGGCCACTGACGTGAGATAAATGACTCTGGGAGCAGCGACGGAACACTCATGACTCACGCGTGAGGTCCTTTAATCTTGCGTCCAATTGTCGGCCTAACCAAAAGAGCAAATCGGTGATGCGGCGACATCTGCGTCGGAGCCGCCGCTGCCACGCTGCTGCCTCCACAAAGCTTGATGCTTGAACGAAAGCTGTACTTGTTACTTGCTTCAGCCGTCTAACATTGATAATTTTACAATAAAAGTCCTTAATGTAAAGTTTATTTCTACTAAATTTTGCTCCTGCAAACTTTTACTTTTGTAATACAATTTTCTGACTTAGTTTCCTGTTTTCCAAAATTCGAACTATTTTTATTGCCTGCCCAGTGGAATTCTTATTAACTGATACATTCACTTTTTTTTTTTTTTTTTTGTGGAGTATGCATGCTGTTAATCTTACTGCTCCGGTTCGAACATTCACAGTAGGATTTCTTAAGTAATCAGACATAGTTTATGGTTTCCGTAGAGTTTACCGAAGTATTCATTCCAATGAAGAAAACAGAAGAGGAGTTTAAAAATATATTTATTGCAGGAGCAGGCAAAAGTTAAACTGGATCCTATTTTCGGTTACGGGAGAGCGATGACCACCGTCAACCAAACCACCAACTGACACGGGGTGAGGCGCGGCCGAGGAAAAATCAGTTGACTCCCATTAGCACGTGATGGAGCCGAGTTCTCACACTGTACGAACGCGACTTCCTTGCACGGGACGGACGTGTCAGCGGCGTAAAACTGAAACCACGAATTACAGGCGTTTTGATGTAATGTCTACTTCCTCGTTGTTGTAATTATGTGTGAATATTTGGGTTTTAGAACTGATATTTACGGATCCAAACTGGCTAAGCATTGTTGTAGATGTAGCACAGACGTTGAAGGAAGGTGTTAATGTCCACCAAGGCTCCGGGATTCGAGTAATGTTCCATCTAAAACCAGAAATACGATAATCCCAGAAGACACATCGTTGGTGGCCAGTGATGTCATTTTCGAAGTGTCCATTCTTTATCATTTTCTTTTTAGCTTATGTCACTAACGCACTTTTTTTTGCCTGTCATGTGGTAGCACGTAACAAATCAGCCAGCCACTTTTGATAAACACGTGATATTCTGCATAGTTTAGGCGTGAATAATCTGCGTCGTATCCAAGTACTATGCGCAATTTACTGACCGGAACATCAACTCTATATCAAAATATCTCCTTTATATCTGGCCCTTCCCCTACAACCGTCCATACCAATCACAGTTTAGGTCTACAGTTCTCAAATAGCAGGCGATGATTTTCTGCAGATAGACAAAAGGTAGGCTATTCTATTACGCATTTTCCCTCGTTGCGTCACCTGGATTTACGTGTAATATCATTCTTAACTTTACACAGCAATCATAATGAAAGTTTGGAATTTCAAGTAACAATCGGTAATTTTCAGCAGGTACAGTAGGCAAGAGGTATTCTCTTATCAAGTATTTCATCTCGTCAACTCGGGTCTTGCGTGTGTGTTATCATAATTAACCTTACATACCAGAAATTTCAAGTAACAATAGGTAATTTTCTGCAGGTACAGTAGGCAAAAGGTATTCTCTTATCAAGTATTTCATCTCGTCAACTCTGGTTTTGCGTGTGTGTTATCGTAATTAACCTTACATACCAGAAATTTCAAGTAACAATAGGTAATTTTCTGCAGGTACAGTAGGCAAAAGCTATTATCTCATCAAGTATTTCATCTCGTCAACTCGGGTTTTGCGTGTGTGTTATCGTAATTAACCTTACATACCAGAAATTTCAAGTAACAACAGGTAATTTTCTGCAGGTACAGTAGGCAAAAGCTATTATCTCATCAAGTATTTCCTCTCGTCGCGTCGTGTTATGCGGGTGTTATCATAATTAGCGACCGTTCTCTCCCAGTATGTCAGCAGGGAGAGGGTGGTGCTAACTGTCCGTTCCGCCACGTTGGTATATGCACAGAGGCGCTCCCCAGGTGGTCGAGGGTGCTCCAAGCGGCGTGTAAAGTGGACTAGCGGTGACGAGACGCAGACAGACGTTTGAATTCTCAGAACCAATTTCGCAGTCCAACACAGTGGCTTTGTAATCGCCCGAATCAAACTCTTCAATCTTCTACACTCCATAATGATTAGGTTTTCGATACAGCACTGAATACACAAGAGATTTCCCATATGGTTTCCCCAATACTAGGCTACACAAGGACTTTTAAAAGTCTGTTGTATTGGTTTGGAGGCTTACTAACCCATCATGGCGAACTGTGAAAGTGGACCTAAGTTAAACATCTTGGCACCTTCATTCGCCATTTAAAAAGCCTCTTGTAGAAGTTGCAGGGATTTTCCTGGACTGTTTTGTGATCCTAGTGATAGTTTTACACGACATCTGCACATAGCTGGGCGTTATCGCGATAAGTTATCGCGATACTTTATCGCTGATAACAAAATCGGATAATAATAATAATAATAATAATAATAATAATAATAATAATAATAATAATAATAATAATAATAATAATAATAATAACAATAATAAAAATAACAATAATAATAATAACAATAATAGTAGTAATAATAATAATAATAATAATAATAATAATAATAATAATAATAATAATAATAATAATAATAATAATAATAACAGGAATATTAAGAAACATAATAACAATAATATACCTGCGGTATGTTAAAGATTACGGTAATAAGATAATAAATAAGCATCGATTCTCTCTCTCTCTCTCTCTCTCTCTCTCTCTCTCTCTCTCTCTCTCTCTCTCTCTCTCTCTCTCTGACTGAGTGAGTGTTTGGGAGTGTATGTGTGTGTGTGTGTGTGTGTGTGTGTGTGTGTGTGTGTGTGTGTGTGTGTATGGGGGTGTCTGATTGTGTTATCCTCCTCTTTCTCCTTATTATTAATTTCCCTTTTTCAGGTGCTCAGGTGCCCATCATTTCATTTATTGTCAAAGGCCGAATAGGAGATCAGAGAGAGAGAGAGAGAGAGAGAGAGAGAGAGAGAGAGAGAGAGAGAGAGAGAGAGAGAGACGGAAAACTTTCCTAGTTCCAGCCCACTAATTAGGGAAGCGAGGAGGAGGAGGAGGAGGAGGAGGAAGAAGAAGAAGAAGAAGAAGAAGAAGAAGAAGAAGAAGAAGAAGAGAAAGAGGATAGGGAATAAGAGAGAGAAATCATGAAGGTAATGATATTGATAGTGATGCCGTTCTACTACTACTTCTAAAAATAATAATAATAATAATAATAATAATAATAATAATAATGTTGTGCTGGAAGCTTCCCCCGGCGACCATAGGCCTCTAGAAGGCTCCCGGAGAAACGAGCATATATTATTGCTACATGTTCTTGTATGATCTGAAATATACTGTAATATTCTAGACTGTACTGTTCTGGATATATATAGGAGAAGAGGGCGAGAGAGGCCCAGTCCCAGTGATAGTAAGCTAGTGGTAAGTGAAGAGTCAGAGTGAAGTGTACTACTAAGGAAGAACATTAAACTACAGAAACTGTGCAAAGTGTTTACATATCTCCCTCCCACGGAGTCTCCTGACGGCGACACGGAACCCAAGTAACACGTCCGGCATAACAATAACAATAATGATAACAATGATAATAATAATTATAATAAAACGAAGAAGAAGAAGCCTTCCCTCCTTCACTCCAATTCTCCTTTCCCTTTAATCCTCTCGCATACTCTCTCTCTCTCTCTCTCTCTCTCTCTCTCTCTCTCTCTCTCTCTCTCTCTCTTCTACACACACACACACACACACACACACACACACCTGGACTCGCCTGACAGTTCCCGTCCCCAGGGATATAAGGAGGGACAGGGGGACAGAGGGGGAGGAAAAGCGACCTTGCCAAATTTCGTCTCCAGCGATTTTGAGTGTCTTGAGGAGCAATGCTTACGATAGTACCTGCAGGGTGTTGCGAAGGAGGGAGGAAGGGAGGGAAGGAAAGGAAGCATATGGCACAGAAGGATATGAAGAAGCAACCAGTCTGCCATTGTATCTTTTTAGTTTCCTGGTGCTACTTACACATGTATCCTTAGTTGTATAATCACACTCTGTACTGCCTGGGGGTTGGGATGGCATACTCCTCCCTCCTCCTTTGTTGTTTTACTTGCAACAATAAACTATCAATCAATCAGGACAGTTTTGTAGCTCGATTCCAAGTACAAGAACTCTTTACCGATTTAACCTTGACTTTTTTTGCTTCTTTGCTTTTAACAAGTGGCAAGACATTTCGTCACCAAAGAACACCTATTTGACAAGGCTTTCGTAGGAGTTGTGGGCATTTCCAGGAGTAGTTTTATGACCCTGGTGGTAGTTTGACCTTTCTTCTATTTGACAAAGGCTTTCGCAGGAGTTGTGGGCATTTCCAGGAGTAGTTTTATGACCCTGGTGGTAGTTTGACCCTTCTTCTGTACCATGAACCTAAAGAAACACTCATTAGAACCCGACTGACCCCCTCTTTGACCTTTAGATATAGCTAATGTGAGAAGCGAGTCTTATAAATATAATACCGCAGATCTGCACTGTACCACCACCACCGAGACCACGACCACGACCAAGAAGTGTGTCGCTGAGGAGGAGGAAAGGTGCTGCTGAGTGTTGCTGAGTGTTGGCTAGGACACAACACCCCCACCACACCGCCATGAACGTGCTGAGGCCCCTCCACCGCCTGGCCAGGGTGAGAACACTTGGTGATGCCCGCTGATATATACCAAGGGCCGGGTCGTCCCTCTGGTCATCGTTACTCAACAACTTATTTTGTTATTGAGTGTGTGTTGTGTTATCCAATAGTGGGGTAAAGTACACATAATGAGGCCGGGTTACTTATATTACAGCCATTGTTTACTCTAATCTTCTTTACTTTATTCCTCTTACAGTCATTCTTTACTTTATTCCTTTGTTATATAATCATTTGTATTATTCTAGAACTTCACCCATTTCACGGCGACAAAACACATCGAATCCTATCAGAAAAAAATAGTAAACAGTATCCTCAGGCTTGACACTTATCATAGTGTAGAGCCCCCTTTTCCAACCCTGGGGTCACGACCCAAGCATTTTTCCTGGGGTCGCCAAGACCTCAAAATATCAAAAATGGTGTTATTTTATTATAATAACACATACACAACTAAACTAGTGGGGTCGCAGCCATGTCTACAGGTGCTTGATTGGGGTCACCTGAAAAAAAGGTTGGGAACCACTGGTGTAGAGGGAGCAATGGGAGAAAAAGGCTGATTGGTTATATAATCTTTTAACATGACATGTTGTTTTCATTCAAAATACATCGAAACTTAACAGGAAAAAATAGTTTTGTCTTTGATGAGAGGATGCTGCTTACTGAAAATTTATCACAATATGATGGCACGTCTTTGTGATGTTAGGTCTAGCTAGATTAGAATACGTGAGCACCAAGGGTAGAGCAAAGCCACTCCCCATTAGGAGGCAAGAATATTAATTTTGTCAGTCATGCGTTCAGAGCTCATGAGGAGGAGCTACGAGCTCAGGCGCTGGCTGCCGAGCTGACTGGCGGTGACGCAGCCGGCTTCTGGCGCGGCCTACGAGTCCTGTCCCCGGACTCTCACACGCTCCCTTTACGTGTGGATCAGGCCGTGGGGGAGGAGGACATTGCCACCATGTGGGATGACCACTTCGAGGGTACCCTGAACTTTGTGGCAGACACGGAGAGTGAGAGGGCCCTCCGGAGCTAGCTGCGTGGAGTGACACTGGAGGGCTTTTGCAGTGTCGACCACAGTGAACTGAGGGAGATACTGTGGACCCTCTCCAACAGCGAGGTGCTGGGCGTAGATGGACTTCCCTCTAGTGCCTTTTAAGTATGCACCTCCCCGCCTGGTCTCTTGCTCTGCCTATTTATCAGTGCCTGCATTTGCCATCAATACATACCCTCTCAGGTCTTGGCAGTGCAAATAGTTCCCTTGCTAAAGAGCATGGTTAAAAACCCTGCTCTCTCCAGCAACTATAGGCCTATTGCCATTGCGACTGCCTTGTCAAAAGTGATTGAGAAGGCAGTGCTGCACCGCCTAGAGACCTACCTGAACACGTTGGACAATCAGTTCAGTTACAAGAAAGGGCACGGCACTGAGATGTGTGTGTGGACGTTGAAGAATATCATTGAGTACTACACTTCCAGGGGCTCACCTGTCTACCTTTGCTTCTTTGATGCCAGCAAGGCCTTTGACAGAGTGAACTACTGGAAGCTGTTTAATAAACTTCTTGTAAGGGGAACTCCTGGGTACATTGCCAAGCTCCTAATGTACTGGTACTCTACCCAGGAATTTGCTGTAAAAGGGGAGGCTTCCACTTCGCTGCCATTTAAGACAGCCAATGGTATTCGCCATGGACGGATCCTGTCTCCCTACCTGTACGTCTACACAGATAATCTCACTGCCGCTCTGCGTGACACAGGCACAGGCTGCCACTTACCACATGATAGGTGCATCAACTCGCTGAGTTATGCTAATGACATGGTACTGATGCCGCCCACAGTGGAGGCTCTGCAGGACCTTATTGGAGTGTGTCAGGCGTGTGCTGCCACGCATGATATTGTCTACAACACCACCAAGACAGAGTGCATGGTAGTGCCGCCGCCACACTCCAGGGTGGCCTACCAGACATTAGCGTGGCTAAATGGTAGTGCACTTACATTTGTGGATAGATTCACATACCCTACCTGGGCCATGTCATCAACAGGGAAAGTACCAATGATGATGACATCAAGAAGCAGACCACCAAGCTCACAGTTATCGGCAACACGCTGCTGAGGAGATTCTTCTGCAGCATGGAGGTGAAGTTGGAGTTATTCAGGAGCCACTGCTACTCTTTCTACTGCAACTCGCTGTGGTCGCGGTATAGGACTGCCTCCATGAACCGTCTTAGGGTATGTCATAATGACATCCTCAAGCAGCTTCTGGGGTTTCCTAGATGGACTAGCTCATCCCTGGCCTTCACCGGGCATGGGATAAACTGTCTGGCTGTGCTGTGTCGCCACGCCGTGTACAATATGAGGAGTAGAGTGGAACAATCTGGGAACTCCATCATCACCTCTGTCAGACAGAGCTCAGCCTATGTATGTGGATCTATGCAGCGGGAGTGGCTGGGCCTTTTGTAAATGTAGATTGTGCATAAGTGTGCCATGCACATGCATATATAATTATAAGTTGTCAATTATTTAAGCATTATGTATCTCGGTCGATCTCGTTCGTTTTCTTGTCCTGTTTTTTATATTCGCTGGGCGAAATAAAACCGTTATTATTATTTTCTCAGCTTCAGCGTATATACTGTTGCCATATATCGTTCCCCATCCAACAGTGATGTTAATAAGGTAACTCAAATCAGATTCTTGCTAGATTTTTATCCATCAAGGGATTTATCCATGAATTAGTCACGCGGTGCATTCTATCATGAGTTACTACTATCATGTATTGTTGTCTTGTTATGCACATGCTTGTATTATCTGGGTTGATTTCAGATTTATTGAATGCTTTCATACAGAAAATTTAAAACATATTTCTGATGTAGTGTAATGAGCTTGTGCAGAGAGAGAGAGAGAGAGAGTGTAAATCCTGCAATTAAGACCAGTTTGTGTTGGCAGGCCATGAGTGCGGTGCAGCAGGTTCCCTCGGCCTTGGGCGTTGGAGTCCCAAGAAACAGCAGAGGCCTCGGCATGATCCCCATCGTGATAGAACAGACCGGCCGAGGCGAGAGAGCCTACGATATATTTTCCAGACTCCTCAAGGAACGTATTGTGTGCATAATGGGCCCGGTGAGTAGTGTTTTGCTGTTGCCTAGTATGGGGTATGTTTGCCAGTTTCTGTGATCCATTTCGTTTAGCATTTGTATCAGATAAAAAAAAAAATTGCTTGTAAAACTTAAGCGAGGCATAAAAATTCAATATGGCCAAGAGTTGGATAATGATTCTTTAGTTTTGACAGTAACACATTTTTATTCTTCAGGGTGATATTTTTTCTGATATTCTGATACGAGTTGTAATTGTTATGAGGCAGGGAGTTGTAAATATAGATACAGGTAAATTATTATTACTCTATTATTACCATTACTAATGCTCCAGCCAGTATTGCCAGAATAGTTTGATAATAATACTACAATTTTGACTATTACATTTTTATTCTTGTTCAGTGTTCCAGGGTAATTTTTCTGATACGGGTCCTAATCAGTGAGAGCCAGGTAGTTGGAAATATATATATAGACAGATAGATTATATATATTATTACTATTACTAATGCTAACTACCCAGCATCAAATTGAACCAATGTACTGATGTCATTGCTCACGTCGCCACCTATATAGTGTGGGGCCAGATTATTTCTCGGCCAGACTGAGTACTTGAATGTCTTATAGTAGAAATTTGGTTTTAACTTAACACAAGTAAACATCCAAAGGTTCTGTTTTACTAGATCGACGACAACATTGCAAGCCTGGTGATTGCTCAGCTCCTCTTCCTGCAGTCTGAAAACACCAAAAAGCCCATCCACATGTACATCAACAGGCAAGTAGTGACCAGGGATGAGTATTTGTATTTGGTAGTCTTACTTGAATACATTTGATTACTGTATTTGGGTGTATTTGTATTTGAATTATTATTAATAGAAATAAAAGTATTCTCATTTGTATTTGAATTCAAGGGGAATTCATTTCCTGATGTGTCTTCACATTTCCATGTTCATCATATCTCAGGAAGGAGGAAATACAATCGTAGGAAGGCTGTCTAAAGATGGCTTGTTAAGGTAATGAAAGAGGGAATATACAGGTTAACTCTTGCATTAGTAAATTAGACAGCACAGTGATGAACTAAAGTTGTTGTGTACTGTGACACTTATGCCATTATTCTGTGTAGCCCTGGAGGAGTGGTGACGGCCGGGCTGGGGATCTACGACACCATGCAGTACGTCCAGCCACCCATCGCCACCTGGTGTGTGGGTCAAGCCTGCTCCATGGCCTCCCTGCTGCTGGCCGCTGGCTCTCCAGGCATGAGACATTCTCTACCCAATGCCCGCATCATGGTGCACCAACCCCATGGTGGGGCTCATGTAAGTGTCATTTTTTGTGCTGTGTTGTATCCCAAGTTCTCTGTACTAATAACCACCAACCAGTCTGTGAAGGGTGTGCCTCCCATTAGTTTTCAAGGGTTAGCTCTCCATAATCTTTGCTGCCTAGTTGTCATTAACTAATTAGTGTGGGGTTAAACCATTTGTTAGTGTTGTGTGAGGTCTGGAGATTACTTGCCAGGCACTGCTCGATAGTGTGGACGGGACCTTAGTGACCTATCAGTTTTCTTACTTTACTCAACTTGTATTAAATAATATTAATTAATAATATCTATTCCTTGTGTGTGTGTGTGTGTGTGTATCGGATGTTTTGTATTCTTTTGTTTTCTATGTATCGAATGTCTTGCATTCCTGTTGTTTTCTTTACTTTTAATTTATATAATTTATTAGTTTGTTTTCCCAGTGTGTCAAGGAGAAAATACAGTTTGTTCTTGCATAGTGGCAGTGTCAGGGCTGGTCTTTGGGCAATGAAGGCAAGGCATTAGTGATGGGCGTGGCACCCGCACACTTGCAAGGGGCCCAGCACGTTCAGGTTTCATAAGCATGCTAAGTGACATTAATTTATACTGTATTGGGCTTGGTGGAACTGTCCTCAGCAAGTATTATGTGAGTCTTATGGTGCTGCTTGGTTAATTACAAGAAGGAATTTCTACTATTAAAGTCCTTGAATGGTTCACACTTAACCAAGTTTAATGAATTCTTCTCCTCACAGGGCCAGGCAACAGACATTCAGATACAAGCCGAAGAGATTTTGAGGTTAAAGCACAAAATAAACCACCTCCTAGTGAAGCACTCTGGCCTCCCAATTGAAAAACTTGGTGAGTTCTAGATTATGCAATTACTTGCAAATTCAGTAACAAAAGTTTTGAAGCATTACCATATCCTTGAGCATTGATCTCCACAGTCTTGTCATACTTTCCTTGCTCTTCGTACTTTTAGCTTTACCATTACCATATTTTTTGCTTGCCAGGCCCCATGATGGAGCGTGACAAGTTTATGAGTGCTGACGAGGCCAAGGACTTGGGACTCATCGATGAAGTGCTTGCCAGTCCGCCCAAAGTGGGAGAGTCCACACCACCAAGCCCAGAGTGACAGGAACAGTGTTACCGCTTACCCCTCCACCTCCACCCTTACCAAGAGCAGTGGACGGTAAGGTGGCCAGTCTGTGGTGAGTGCTGTCAAGCATTGAGTTCTGGGAGGCAGCAGGAATGTGTTTGATCTTCCTCAGTCAGGGGAACATGAACACAAGTGGTTTGTACATGGCTAGGAAAATTGTTAAAAGTTATATTGTGTGTGACCTTTGTGGTATTAAAATATTTTAAAATAGTAGTTGTATTTGAACTGATCTCAGTAACTTTTTCCTTTTTGGACTAATCATTTAGACAGAATCTGTACACATTTTACATGCATTTACTTTATGCTAATTTGTGTGTTTTTGATGGGCGGAGGTAAGTCCCAGTCCAGGCAAAGCAGATCCATGGTCATGTGGACTCTGCTGGCTGTGGGCAGAAACACAGACCCCATGAGGAGGGAAGACTCCCAGCCACCCAAGGCATCAGGGGCATAACTCACAGGGGGGGGACATGTCCCCCCCCAAAAAAACAAAATAATAAATATTATGGTGAAATATATATATATATATATATATATATATATATATATATATATATATATATATATATATATACTGTTGCTATATACAGATACTTAATGTTAAACCACCCATATTATTTAGTTTACCACCCATAATAGGCCTCAGCATTCCTAAAAAGAGCTCAAATTTCAAATTTTTCTGGGGGGGGCTCCCCCAACCCCCCCCTGCTGAACAGGCTCGCTTTGCTCATCACCCACCCCATTGTCCTCCCCCCAACTTTTTGTAACCAGTTATGCCCCTACAAGGCATTAAATTAAATTCATTGTAGGGAAAAGTTGGGATCTTAGAACCAAACTCCAATGAGCCCATGCTACAATCTTCCACAACAAATTCTAGGTAGTGAATGTTATATCAGGAATATAGCCTATTTGTAAATCAAGGTTTGCCTGTAGTATGCTCAGGAGTGTTAGACATAATGAAATGATGGGGGAACAAGGGATTGGTTTACGACATGAAAGGTTAGGCAACAAATGGAAATATAAATACATAATTACAAAAATTATGATGGAAACTGGGTTGTAATTTCACGTAAAAGTTTACAAAGGCACTTGTAGGTTTTCTAGGTAAGGTAATTATGTATGGTGTGCATATCTTCCATACACAACAGAACACATTGTATAGTCACGATTCACCCAATGAGGAACTCACAAACATGATGTACAGTTGCCAAAAAAAGTATTGCACACCCATGCTGAATGTACATATGACTACATAGATTTTTACACATTCATTCATTTTAAGACATTTACGAGGAAGGCTGGGTGGTACCTGGTGAATGAGTGAGTTATCTTTTCTACTCAATATGTTAATCCTCTGTGGTGCCTAACTAGGGAACACATGCCAGTCGCTGAAAATGGCAGGCGAGAGGTTACACAGACAACTCTGCGGCATCACCCATTAAACTGAGCGAGTGCCGTCAGATTTGGCCGACAGCAATAAATCTAACAACAGCGGCTCTCGTCTTCTGGAAAGTGTTACGTCTACATCTATCTATCCCTCATCCAGGTAAGATAACACTCCCTCCTGCCTATGCCCCTGTTGATGGACTGGTATCTATCACTACTTTCTCGCTACCTAACATCCTTCTTGCCTCCCTCATAAATTCAACACATTCAATCCATCTAGTTGCTCATCTCCATTATCCCCATACCCTCTGCATATGCCCCTATTGATTGACTGGTATGTCCCTCCTTTCTTGCAACCTAACATCCTTCTTGCCTCTCTTATGTATTCCTCAACACAATCAATCCATCTAGTTGTTGATCTCCAGTCACTCCATACTCTTCCATTTGACTTTTCCAAACTTCAATAGCATACAATTCTACATCCTAATTGCTGGTGTCCTGTTTCACACACTCCACACAGTACTTTTTGTTCTCTCCTCTGTGCTATACCTTCTGTCCACATCCATTGAACTTATTATTCACTTCATCCCATCTTGTTACCTCTCCTGCTCTTCTCAAGTATCTCAATTGCATGGCATGTATCCTTGTCTGCAAAATGGTAAAAGTTTTGCAGCACATTAACGTTTACAAAGAATGAGAACGGAGGGGCACAGAGACGTAATGCTAATTCTCACTCGTTTGAACAGAAATATATTTACATGTCCTTACTGGCAGCTGCAGATCTAAATTGAAACCACGAACCTTAAAGCTGCAGTCTTGAGAATTTCCCTAAAGGTTCCTACATCACAAACACTCCATGAACTTCTTAATTCATACTTCTTACTGCCTACAGAAGTGACCTATCATTTTGTGTTGTGGGTATGTTTAGAGACCTAAGTTCATTTAACACTAGATTTAAGGGGTCCAAGAAGCAGTCACTTTGTCAGGATAGGAGAGCAAAAGGGCAGATCAGACGGTGCACTGGTCACCTCGCTGTCATGGCTCTGGGTCCCACACGATGTCGTCACGGTTGGCCAGGAAGTGTTGCTTGAAGAGGGAACGCAGTTGCCTGGTGACGAGCTGCTCACTCTCAAAGGCCTTCTTGAGGTTTTGGTGCTCCTTCAGCAGCATGGCCACCTGGTCCTTGAGTGCATACACCGTGTCCACCAGGCTCCTGCAGGACAAGTGGTGATTAGGTCCATTACTGGCATTATAGTCAGGAAAACCTTAGCACTTTCTACTTGTTTAGTGGGACAGTGATCAGATCTAATACTGAATTATATTCATCTGGAATCCCCTTTCCAGCACAAGTGGTAGTATCTTTCTCCATGATTGCAATTGGAAGATAGACCAAAGAAGGTGCAAGCCAAGGTAGGATCCTGGGCACCATTGCCAGATTATCGTACTCAGAGCAAAGTATTTACCGGTTTTTGACGCCTAACTATTGCCATAAAACATCAGGAATTAACTATTTTAACGATAAATATAAATGAATCTAGTTATTGAGCCCCAGGAGACCGTATTTGGGTCGGAAGTTGGTAAATATAAGAGGCTGAGTACGACAATCTGGCAACGTTGCTCCTGGGTCTTTAGGGAGGTTGCTACAGATCAAACAGAATGAACACATACTGATACAGATGCAAGAAATGAGTTGTAAAGAAAAAACTGACCTTTCTTCCATCACCACCTGGTTGCCACGTGTCTCCTCAACTATGATTTTCTCCTCCTCGGCGATCAAGACTTGAGGGCTGTCCAGTAAGGCTGAAAAGTAAGGTTCAGTCAGAGGAGCAAACTTTTCATATCGGTGATTGCACTGCGTCAAGACAATACGAATGTAATGATAAACTGGTATTCATCGTTTTTATTTACTATATATTCCCAAGAGGATAGATTTTAAAGGACCTTGTATTACAGTTATAATGACTTAGCTAGAAACAATCAGAAAACTTAGCAAATACTAGTACTAATGTCATGGTACGTTACTGTTATGATTACAAAATGTGAAAAAAATATTCTTCTAATATATCAAAGCCCTTCTCCCTAAATCATTAATCATGGTCATCAACATGTTACTGCAAATAGGTTGCAGAACATGGAGACAATGCATATCAGACAATCAAATAATCATTACATATTAATACAAAACTGAGCTGCATTCATGGCTGTTGGAGTGTCACATGAACTGCTAAAGTGAGTGATTTGTGACTGGTTGCAAAGTGTGAGTCTTCAGTCATGCAAGTCAAATAAAGCAATTATCACACTTGAAGATATGTGAAAAATTAATTCATAACTACGTCACTGTGCAGCAACTGGCAGGTCTGAGGTACCTGACAAGTGCATACATAATCATGTCAACATTATACTTGAGCACTACAAAGATTTTAGGATTGTTTATACACTATATTTACATTATGGCAGGCTCTTTTTTTTAATGTACAGTATTTACAATACTACCAATGTTGACCTTGAAATACTAGTTTAAAAAGCCATGAGCAATAATTACATATAATGAACACACCTTACTCCTAAAGGAATGACACACTGCCCTTTTTTTTGTTTTGTTTTGTTTTAGTATACTGAATATTATTACCGTTGATGACTTACTGTCAGGATTCTTTGACTTAATGGCAGCAGTATATGTATCATCAATGTACAACTATAAGTTTTCTTATAAGTCAATGAAAAGTCAGTAAGTGACAACAGAAATCTCACCATGCATATGAAATTATTTGGGTACTGACTTATCCTGAGTTAAAATAATAATTCAAAACACAAATTACCTTGTGGAGGGATGCAAACATGTGATTATGTAATGTACAAATTAAAAGGTACATTATTTACTCCCCCATCCACCCAAAAAGAAAAGAGAAAGAAATCAAAGCAAAGAAATTAAAATATGATACAAGACAGTAAGTGGTAAGAAAAATGTAACACTTCACACTAAAAGCAAAGTAATGTTACAGCATATAAGAAGTTACTGTGGCTGAATAACATGAGAGCCAAACTTGCAATACCAGATTACTAAATAAGAAATAATGTTGAAAATATCTGAACAAACTGAAAAGCAGGTATATACATAGCCAAGGATGATACAACCTGCATTCATCTTACCTTTCAATAAACATACAAAATGAGCAAAAATAAACATGTACTGCAAGAATGGCTCATCACTCCACTGTAACACAAAGCACAAAAGCTACACAATAACAAGACAAAACACATGAACAACTACACTAACACACATACACGCTCACAAACACACACACACACAGACACAAAGCTGCTCACCTCTATCCCTTAGGGCAGTCTGAAAACAAGTCACCTCCCTCTCCCCAATAACAACAATATATAAACACAAAATACATGTCCTGAAAGAGAGATAAGGGGCCAAGACTTCCAGGAAAACACTCGAGAATACAACACGTTTTTAATTCTATATAACTTCTGAGAATGTGTAATATATAACACTAATAGTTGCAACAAGAGAGGATGGAAGGTGTGTGCCTGGGCTGGCTGGAGGTGGCAGCAGCCCTAACACACAGAGACCAGCAGGGGAAGTTGTCCAAGGAGGAGGTTTGAGTGCGTTTGTGGTTTCGTATGCACTCGTCCATCTAGTACCCATACCAGGACTTAAACTACATAGGAAAACAGGGACAAGGTAGCTACATATATTAAAGATTCTAGTTCATTTTAATACCTCAACTCATTTCCATAGTAGTTTTTTTCTTTCCTGATATAGTAATAGTTGAAATGGTGCGCACATATTGACGAAACATACCCTGGATGAGTAAAACACATCCCCGCACATCCACACACACACACACACACATCACATGATCACCCTAGTACATATCTGAGGTGCCACTCCCGAAAGTAAGCTACTGCCATACTGTGAGTGACTACCAGTGAAATAAAGCTGCGTAAAGGCATCTTGAGCTTTGACGAAACTTTGTGCAATGTACCAGAGAACAGTAGTTTAATGTCAGGCAATATATAGTATAATGAGTAATGGTACTATGATGCATAATACTAAAGATGGCCATTTTTGTTGACATTATATTAGTGGTATGCCACGAGAAGTAGGAATGACAGCTTCAGTAAGACAAATGAGGTAACAGAGCATGGCTGTTTTGAAAGAACGAAGAGGAAAGGAACTGAAGAGACGGCATCAGAAACACTGGTGAAGAATGAAGACAGGAATGAAAAGGTAAATGACGAGGGTAAGATGAGATCAAGAGTGAGAGTGTGTGGAGTAAAAATGAAGAATAAAAAGGAGCTAACAACTGATCAGCCATGGTAGTAGAAGTTTGTGAGGAAAAATGAATTCACTCAGTTTGCAAGATTAAAGTAACAGAGCTAGATGAGTGATGAAGGACTGTAGGGCATCATATGGTGTTAATGATATGATTATGACACACACACACACACAATCTTCAACATTTAGTTCTTTTAACACTCGTCCTTGCATAATAAAACATCAAGGTACACCACTGCAGTAACCTCTGACTAGCTACCTCTTGGCCCATTACTATTGGCACTGAACACCTGAGAGATCATACATAAATAACGACCTTGGCAACACTCCCTCACAAGGACAACTTCTCCCCCCTGTCGGCAGCTTGAGGCCAACCAACCCCTGCTGACTGCCACAAGGCCTCTGCTCCTCTGAAGGCCAAAAAATCACAGGCATTTCAGCGTTACCTCTCGAGTAAAAATTATTATGCTCCTGAATTGTAAATGTAATGGATAGTAGTATATGGAAATGCCATGGCTTTGACAAAATAACCTTAGGAAGTACAAAAACAGCAAAAACTAGTATACAAAATGTGTCATACCCTTAATACATGTAGAATAAAAAAGTATACCAAGGAAAATCTAGGAAAAATAATTATGGTAAGAAGGGATAACATTCAATAAGGTACTATCATTAAATATATTGACAATGAAGACAAAAAAAAGCAAGAACACTAAGGCAAATATATCTATAAATTTCTCTCCCCTAAATAAACTCGTCCCCTGAGAACTTTGAGAACTGACTTCACTGTCCCTAATTTAAGGAAGACTTTTTCAAATGCAAGAATCCTTATGACTGACTGTAATGCAAGTGACGGCCGGAGCTGCACTGAGGAGGCTCCCAAATTGTAAAGTACAGTTTTGCTTTGACAAAAAGATAGACTGCAAGTGATGTGCTCCAACACCTCCTGCAGGCTGCAGGAGGCTGAGACAGATTACAGTCTGAAGCACCTTCAGTAGATTTGAATTTACAGGTTGACACAATTTACTAAACCTGGTCAAAGTAAAAAAGGATGCCTTGCTACACAGAGCTTGAAAAAAATCCTTGGAATTATTTTTGTTCCGAAAATGTACCACACACACATGCTAGAAAATCTTGTCTACAGCCATACCTCCAACCCTGCAGTTCTCCAGGTTGACCTTCCCTTCCTAGTTCAATGTTTATTACGACATTTAACTGATGTGGCATTGTCGTTACACCATCAGGTATTTCATCCTCCATGAACATAACACAGACCAAGCAGTCATGTAATGTTTTAAGAACATTGTGCTGGTGACCAGCTGTTGGCCACAAGGTCTGGATACTGACTGCCACTTGGCACCAATGTAAGGCTGAATAAACTTTCCATCAAATATAGAACAAACTTTGAAATATACTTTTATATTTTCTTTGCCACTAAATGCCTCTGCCCAACAGTGAATAATATTAAAAAATCTTTCTTTTACAGGAAAAAGATGATCACCACTACTCTGTATCAATCGGTTACTAGGAAATGTATAACTAATTCATAAAAGCAAAATTCAGGCCTACAAAGCATCACTTAATAGTTACGTCTTGTGAGTATGTACAGCGTGAATTTAAACTGTGGCACCTTCATGCAAAAAGTTACACATGAGGAGCTGCCTCCTGCAACCCTATAATCATTCCAAAACATGTTGTCCAAAAGGGACACAGTTTAATTCCTATTTATTTTTATTCTTGCATGATGACATGTAGATTTTAGTGTTGGTGACAACATAAAACAAAATTTCATATTCCCAATTTCCATGAGGAGCAGTATTTACACTGTAAACAATCATGTGACAAACCACTAGGTGAATGAGCTGCCATGCACTCCCCGCATAAGTCTACACATGCTATGAATCAAATCTTTAGGCATCGTAGGTACTTGTTATTTTCTACAGTCAATTTGTAGCCATCACAGTGTTTGGTCAAGGCACAACAGCCGGGTGAGTCACGGCAGCAGTGAGCAACGGATGATTCCAAGACTTCTCTGATAGTGTCTGCTGCACCGTCTTGCATGTACAGTAATGCATCACTGAATGCTCATTAGCATCAAAGACAAACTAATGGTCTATTTACAACACAGAACCATTGAAAATAAATGTGGTCATCCAGTGATTCACTTGGATGTCAGATATCACATTCACATGAAATTGTTAGATACAGTTCAGTGCTAAGTGTTGCAGACCACTTCATTGTTAAATTAATACACTGTTGAAAATCAAGGAGTGTATGTGTAACTGCCACCCATAAATAGCAAGTGATAAAAAATAGCAAGTGATAAAATCAAATCTCAAAGCCAAGTGAAGGAGTGCTTGAAACATGCCCGAACCTTTGCTGCGTGGAGAGCTCTGCACGCCCGTCTGGCTGTGCAAATCAAAAACAAATGATCCAGCTGTGTGTGGCAATTATTTAGAAAAAACATTACACTCAGCTTTACTCTCATGCACAAACAAACTGCAAACTAAGGAAATACAACATTTATATGCTACTTTCATTTATAATGATGGAATGCCAGCTGCTCCTCTGTGTACACGGCCACGTGCATAACACTATCTGTTGCCGGGGTCCTCCCCAACGCTGGCGTGCAGAGGTCTGCTTACACTGCTGTCAAGTGTTGCACAAAATACCAAGGCAGAGTGTCATCATTCAATTATCAGAGTGCTGACAACAGAGAAAACACCACAAAAATGCTGTCCATGGAAGGAAGTGGAAACTTTGCCAAAGTGTCTCTGCACACCAGCACAACACTGCCTGAGATCACTCGGGAACGCTTGAGGCCATGGAATAGGTTTGGTACAGGCACCACTCGTGTCGTGTGTGTCTCTACATTAGCTGACCTTCCTTCTACAAAAATTGTAAATAGAAACACCTTGAAATTTTCATTACTCAAGCATGTCCTCATTTACCACAAAATATTTTGCCAATAAATCTGTAAATTAAGTACTGATCTGCTCATCATTCACTTTGTTCAAGCTCAAACACATTTGTTTCCTTGTAAATAATGTACCAATGAGGTTGTAGCAGAGAAAAAAGGTTCAAAATACAAGTGCCCAACCTCCCTGTCTCGTCAAGGATCTGGAGCATCAAGACCCAACTCAGGTCTGCCTCGGTGGAGGCAAAGACACCACGTCATTCCAAAGTCTTTGTAAATGTACAGCAAAATAAAATATCCTGACAGTGCAGGATAGAGGAAAAACTTTAAGATGAATTTTCTTTTGCAGTCTGAATACAAAGGTACATCAGTAGTCTTCAAATTCAAAGTACACTTTCATGTAATGACAAACTCAGAAAAGTGCATTGTTCCTTCTCTCCAGTCATGTGTTTCACACGGAAAACTTTTCCTGTAGCACAATTATCTTCATCAATGCACACGCTAACAAGGAGTCTGGCTTCAGTAGCTGCAGCGCTGCCGCCACGTGTGCCTACAAAGCCCTGCCTCTTGGCGCTCTAACAGTCAAAATCAATGTTCTTCTTGATGGCCTTGATGGCCAGACCACAGCACCAGTTGGAGCGTTGGCCCTTGTGCATACGCAGCTCTCCAAAGGGCGAGAGTGCTGGGGGTGAGTGTGGGGGGGTCTGTTGCTGTTGTTGCTGTTGCTGCTGCTGCTGGTATTGGTGGTGTGAAAGCTGTTGGTAGTGGTGGTGATGGTGGTGGTGGCCTCGGCAATCGATCAAGGAGCCCCCTGGAGCACTCCCCCCACAGGCACGGCCAACATGCCCCAAGTCAACTGTGCCCAGGCAAGGGGGAGGGGAGGGAGGGCAGGTTGGAAGCAAGGGAGAGGGAGGGAGACGGGAGGAGGGAGAGAGAACAAGTGTGACAGAGTAGCCCAAGACACCAACACAGCATCACAGACACACAAGGAGGGAAGACTACTACTACGCCCTGCTGCCCACCACCACAGCCCACCTGCCACCGCCAACACACACGGCTGGCGGCTCTACAGCGTTAGACCACTATGCTGATGTGTTATATTATCAAAGTCAATAATTTAATCATGGTTATGTTTATAAGCATGACCTTGGGCTAGAATCTTAACAAATGTGGCTGAGAAATACTGCTACACCTGCCCACCACCAAGAGATCAGAAAATAGATAGGAAAGCAAAAAAAAATAGGCCTCGTACTCAGACATGCAGGAAAAAAAGTGTTGTGTTGACGGAAGCATGTTCTAGATAGTGAGTTAATAGTTAGAAGTCTTATGAGAAGTTGACAAGTTTGAAAGAAGTTTGATATATGAAATGTGTATGGAAGTGTGACATGCAACAACTGGCTGTGATGATGTATGGTGCAGATCAGTGGTCAACGAAGCCCTGGCCTCTCCACCAACTCTACGGCCGTTGTTCCTTTAATCGTTGTTTCCTGTTCTCTATTCCTTTCCCTTCCTTCATTTCTTTTTTCTTCTCCTTACTGAACCCGATGAAAACTGATGATGATGAAAAGGATGTTAGCTGCTCCAAGCGATTTCTGGTTTCCTCTCAATAACTATTTCTATAACTGTACAACTTGAAAATGATACCAGGTTGTTGTTGGTGAAATCAAACAATGAAAAAAGGAAGAAAAAGTAGTAAAACAAATATACATGGATAAAAAAACAGAAATACACAAACATACACATATACATACATACACACAAAAAATAAAATGAAACTGAATATACATATGAACACGAAAGAACAGACTCACACATACGCAACCTAGCATTTGAGCATTCAGAGACGAACGCTTCCACAAGAGTGTAGAACAAAGAAACAAAAGTATATGTGAAAAAGACATAAAACAAAGGTAATGGGATCTGACAAAACTAAAAAAACAAAGAAGTAAATTGGAAGAGGAGAAAAGAAGATGGGAGAGAAAGGTGGCGAGTGATAAGGAAGACAAGAGGAAAAAGAGGATGAAAATAATGATGACAGGAAAGAAACAATAAAAAAAGAGATGAAGCATAAGGAGAACAGTATTAAAGTTTCAAAATATTAATAGTTCATAGTGGGTTAGTACCCTAAACTTAACCTAACCTAACCTAACAAAACCCCAAACAGTTACTATAGGTCTTGACTCAGAAAACTCATGCATGCTTCCTTACTAACGAGACTTTCTATACAACAAAGTGAGGTCATTCTTTGTTGATTTGTCATGTGTTCGAAGATACCCTAAACCTAACCTAACCTAACAAAACCCAAAACAGTTTCAATAAGTCTTGACTCAGAAAATTCAGGAAACTTTCCCACCCTTTGCAACCCTAGTGGAGAGTGTTGAAATATGTCCAGAAATAAAGAACTACAAGATAACACAGAATGGAAAAAGGAACAAAGAAGAAAAGATGACAAAGGAAGGGAAATAAAAGTGGTGTGTTGTGAAATATCTAGAAACAAAGAACACAAGAAGGCAGAGTAGAAAAAGGAAACAAGAAGAAAAACACGACAGAGGAAAGGTTTTAAGAGTGGACCGTGTTGTAAAACGGTGAGGGAAAAATCAAAACAAGCCAAGAGAGGATGGGAAATTAAGAGTGGAATGTGTCATAAACTGTCCAGGAACAAAAGACACAAGACGACAAAGTGGAAAAAGGAAACAAGAAGAAAAGATGACAGAGGAAGGGAAATAAAAGTGAAACGAGCTGTAGAATGTCAAGGAATGGAGACGGCAAAGCGACAGCCCCACTTACTGGAGTTGATGGTGTAGCGGGTCTTGGCGCTGGTGCAGTACGCCTCAATAACACGAAGGATCAGCGCGTCGTCTTCATGCCACTTGTCGTCTGGGGAAGGAGAGAGAAGAGCGGGTGTGACAATAAGCTCCATGTACCGTCACTCAGTGTATGAATGGACTCGCCTCTTTATAGGATTGAAAATGTTTGTGGATATGAAAAGTAAACATGGAAGAAAAAGGGGAAGGAAGGGGGAGGGGGTAAGGAGTGACAAGTGATGGAGGGGAGAAGGGGGGAGAGGGAGATGGGTTGATGGGATAAGGGTGAGGGGAACCGTATTATTTATTAATTAATATAAATGATGGTGTTATTTAAGTGCATTTTCGTTGATATTTATGTAGCAGAGATGTCCTCAACTGATCAGTCTCGTGTCCAGAAAATAAATATGTAAAAGAGATTAAATAAAGTGATCAGGCTCGTGTCCAGAAAATAAATATGTAAAAGAGATTAAATAAAGTGATCAAGCTCGTGTCCAGAAAATATCAATGTAACAGAAACCTTCAAAACTTAACAGGCTTGAACAGTCCAGTAAGTCAGTCTAGATAATATAATGTAGCAGAGTCATATTAAACTGACCTAAACACAAGAGTCCAGAAATATAGATGTAGCAGAGAAGAGTCCAGAAAATATCTTCCGTCCAAAACTGATCAGGGTTGAGCGTCCACAAAATCTTTACTCGTACTCACCTTTCCTCTTGTACCGCTGGTTCCTCTTGTCCTCACGCAGAGACAGTCCCGGCCTCAGCGGCGGGGACGGACGAAGGCACGACAAACTCCACACCTGGTGATACAGAGACAAATAGAACGGTCCAGTGGCTGAGACTGTTAGTAAGATATCGTCACATCCCTCGAATCCTCCTTTAACTCCTTGACTGTGGATTTCCTACAAGAAGACATCATCAAGCTACAGGAATGGAACAAAAAGTGGCTGCTACAATTCAATGAAGAAAAATGTGGTCATGTACCTTAGAAGGGGAAATCCAGCATACCAATACCACATGGGAAACACTCCACTATCCACCACAGAGGCAGAGAAAGACCTGGGAGTATATGTTACCAGGCTACCAGTGAGGGCCAAATCCGTGCCAATCGCAGCGGACGGGTTAAGTTACTGGAGTTGATAATAAGGGGAGTGTAGATGCTGTGGGAGGAAGGTTAAAAGAGTGGAGTGTGTTGTAAACTGTCCAGGAACAACGAAGATAAGATAAGAGGAAGGAAAATAGGAGCGGAGTGTGTTGCAAAATATCCTGGAACAAAGAACACAAGATGACAGAGTAGGAAGACGAAAAAAGAAGAAAAGATATCAGAGGAAGGAAAAAAAGAACCAAGGTTACAAAAATGATGATGATGATAAATAATGAGACTGACGATGGTAATGGCGGAACTATCTCACCTTGCCAGGGACAGAGTGGCGCGGCCGAGCTGGGGCGTCCTGGGTGCTGGTGACGCTGGTGGTGCTGGCCTGGCGGGGCATAAGCGGGCCTCCCTGCACACACATACACAAAAGGACATTAACACACCTCATCCCTGCATCACATCAGAGCCATATACCAGCAGAGTTTGACCAGCCTCATCAAAGTTGTTATGTTTATTTTTTTTTATTTTTTTTACAGTACAGGAAGCAGCTCAAGGGCAAAAAATGATTAATAATGAGGGAAAACTGCCCACTAATCACTGCCCCTGTGAAATGAGCTTAGAGGATTGGCGAAACGAGAGGTCAGTTTCTGGAGGAGAGGTGTTTCGAAACTCACCGTTTGAAATTCAGATTGATCCCGATACAATGAGCGTTTTTTTTTTGTGTGTGTGTGTGTGCTTTAGGTATCATCAGGATCTTGAAGAAGTATTTAGAGCACAAAAAACGTTATTGTACTAGAATCAACTTGAATTACGTGTATATCTTTTGGTAACAGAATGGCACTTGTGATGATGATGGTGGTAAAACTCTCCTATTCTATGGCTCTGCGTCACAGTCTGAGCTCCCTTACTTTACTCTTCACATCTTTATGCTCTAGGTTATGTTAGCCTGTCCAATCTAGGTCCAATGTTAGGCTGTTGAAATCACATCCATATCAATAAATTGGCTGACTTATTTTGTTTTTGTCAAATTTCATTAAAGCAGAGAAATTGAGAAAACTGTTACTGAGTTGCCATGGATGGAGATTCATTAGATGTGTCAAGAAGTGAAGATTTGAATTTAATATTAGAAGTAAAATTAAAGTATATATGTAGATGGTCATACTTTACAACCTTTCTCCCAGCACACACACACACACACACACACACACACACACACACACACACAGAATACCCCTCTTCACCATTACAGTAACTTGCATATAACCATGAACAAAATTATGCATAACACCTCATCTAGAACGGAAAATATGAACGTTATAATCAGCAAGTACAAAAACAATACCCGTTCTATCCGCGTCCGCTAGATTAGTTAGTGGCCACGGCAAAGCAATACCACATACACAAACGCCAAGCAGAGTCAGCGGAAAAACAAAAACAATCGGCAATGTGAAAATATGTTACTTGAGGAATAATAATACTGTTACGGCCCAAGCATGCAACCCACAGAGACATGCAGCGAGGGATGGGAAAAGGGGAGGGAGGGACGGGAGAGGTTGGGAGAGCAAGGTTGGTATTAGCGGGAGTGTCTAGCCACCTGGAAAACATGGTAATAAATGTACACCTACACTACCTTACCAATTAATTCTTGTCATATATTTAAAAGTTCATGAATGGAAATAGACATGTGGCATAAAAGAGCGTCTGTCAACCACACTCTTATAAAAGTATCAGGAAAATTGAATTATACTTGTGATAGGAATATGTCTTCCCAAACCATGTGTCAGATCTTGCAAATGAGATATACTACAACTACATGAAAGTGACACTATAACTTATAATTGTATGATGAGCAAGAGTGAACACAGTATATATGATCCTATGACACACTCCTTACAGCTGGCCTTGGAAAATGGGTGTGATAAACAGGTTTGGGTCTGCCACTGTCTAACTCCACCATTAAAGTAACTCAAAACTATGCATTATTCTATCCAGAGGTACTTCAACTCTGCAGTGACATCTTTCATCATGTCAGGTACACAGTTACACTACGCACAGCATGAATATCTTGTCGCCTACACAGCCTCCTTTAAGATTAACTGCTGCTGGTGTTAGTTGTGGTCCTGAGCGCGTGTGGCTGGTAGTAGTAAGCTGCATCCTCTACATCACACAGGGAGTCACCACACTCTCTACGCCAACACATTAGCTACTTCACTCATGACTAGAGCTAGGTATAACTTTACGCTTTGTGAATGCAAAGAAAGGTAACAATTGTTATTTCATGTCAAATATTAGATAAGAAGCAAAGGGTCCACTTGGTACTGCCATCAGTGTTGCCACGTTGCCACGTACCCAGAGGAGGAGAACACCGCGGCTCAGAGCAACACCAGACTACAGTTGTCCTACTGATTACTGCTGTTACTGCTTTGTGGGGAGAGAGGCTGAGCAGGGGTGGCTATCTCCACAACAAGTAAGAGAGCAGCAACATCTCAGGAAGGGAAATACATGAGCAGCAGCCAGGGCTGGCACCTAACTGGCGTGGTCCTGGATGGGGGAAGAGGGCGTGTCAACAAAGGCTCTATGTCAACAACAGAGATCCTGCAGGACTGTAGGATGCTAATGCTGTACCAAAATATGCTGCACACCAGCTGATACTGTTACTGAATTCACTGCACAAAATTACTGGAATGCACTAGACCAAGAAGTGCTGCATATACACATGATTTCATGATGATATTGCAGGATTTATCATGAATGTCTCAGTTTCACTTCCAAAATTGTAGGTATCTTGGCTAATGAGTGAAAGGCTTTCTTTGGTACCTTGCTTTGTGTGTGGACAGAGATGGAAGTAGGTGCTGGCAGTCTTGGAAGACTCCTTGATCGCTGAATGGGCCATGACTGAAGATGTGCAGGCTTTGGGGGCAGGGTGGGCCTCCCTAAGCTATGCAACCCTTCCATGGGGGCAAAGTTTCCTGCCACAATGAGTCTCCTGGCAGTTTGTGGGAGGGTGGTGACAGGCCGTGGCTGGGCGTTCCCTTCTTGGGCAGAGGGCAGCTGCCAGTACAGCGTGGACTTGTAGGGTGCAGATGAGGCTGAGCTGGAGGTGGCCGTGGTGTGCAGGGAGTGTGAGGAGGCACGTCTCTGGAAATCCACATCCAGGCCCTCGCAGGAGTCTCTCAGATGAGGCTGCTGCCCTGCCCCCTCACAGGACTCACTAAAGCTGTGGAGGCTTGAGAGTTCTGTTCCACTGGACTCCTGTGAAGCCTTCCCCATCACTCGCAGCGTGCTGAGGGCCGGCCGGGACCCTGACTCTGTGCGGGACTCCTTCTCCCTCACTGCCCTGGGGATCACCGTCACCTGGGACACCTGGGAGACCTGGGACTCAAAGCTGCGGTCACGGGTCATGGCCACGGAGGGCTGCGGGGTGAGGTGTGTGGACAGTTTCTTAAGCCGTGGGTGGATGCAGTGTTCGCCGTGAGGGGGCGGCGGGCAGGTCTGGGTGGAGGTGGAACGGGCAACCGGCTTCACCACGTTGCCTTTACTTCCTCCTCTCCGCACGTGGTAGGAGGGCTTCAGGAACCTGGGCTTGGGGGGAATGTCTGGCTTCTTATCTCCCTTGAACCTGAGGTAGTCCTTCTTGGAGCGGTCGATGGCCAGGAGGCGAGGGCACACACTTGCCTTCATCCACCAGTGTGCATACAGCCCTGAGCGGTACACGCCCTCCTCTGCCCCAGACTCCTGCTCCGGCGGGGACTGGTGCAAACTGACAGAGTCCAGCAAGGAGGTGAGGGAGTCTTCTGCATATGAGACTGGAGCGGAGGTGTTGGGGGAGGTGACGGGGGTGGGCAACAGGCTGTCCGGGGTGAAGGCTCGCACCGGATACCAGGAGGTGCCTTGTAGGAACTTGGAGGAAGAAAGCTGTGAGGAATGGGAGCAGTGTGAGGCACCAGAGCCCCGGCCAAGGCCAGGGGTGTCGGTGCGCAGGGGGCAGCGCTCCAAGTGATGCACCACGTCTGCCAGGCCGGAGTCGGAGGAGCGGTGGCTGTGGGCCTCACAGTTGCACACTTTGCTAGTTGGTGTCTCCATGGGCAGGACCAGCTGGACGTAGTGGCTCGAGAACTTTTGGGGTTTGCTTTGGTCTTCTGGGTGCTCGCTGGAGGGAAGGCAGAGGTTGGGTTCGCTGCGGGACAGAGCCATGACCAGCGGCTCTGGCTTGCGGTGGCTCTCGTAGTAATCGGCACGGTCCTCGCCGGTCTCATCTCCACTACAGGAAGACACGTAATAGGCAATGTCCGGCTTGGTCCTGAAAGGGAACATTGGCTTCTCTGGCTCCTCACCCACCCAGGATGCCTTCTTAGGGTCACCACCATCACAGGAGGAAGAAGAAGGCTCATATATGGTTCTGTTGCACACATTGGGGGACCCCTCAGAGCTCTCACATATTGACACTTGCTGGGAGGGCCGGAGGCTGGCCAGCATCATTGGAACAGCAGGGATGGTGAGGGTGGAGGAATGGACTGTCTTGGCCCTTGGAGGTATCTTTGGAGGGCCTTCATCCTCCACACTGTGCTGTGGGCTCAGGGTGGGCTGGGACTGGGAGAGGGTGAGGCTGGGAGCATTGGTGCTGAAGTGACAGGGACCCATGACTCTTGGCACATGACACTTTGCCACCTCCTTGCAAGGGTTTCTATAACAGTCAAACTCGTGTTCTGATGAGTCTTGAAGCTGTTCCTGCCGCTGGTGCCCCCAGCCTGCAAGGCTCATGGAGGCCCAGGGATCATCAGGCAGGTGACCAAAGTTATCAAATGAGGAGCTCTTTTCACCCTGGGCGATGGCCGAGGGTGCCAGGGTGGGCTGTGTGTAGGTGAAGCGGCGAGCAGGAGTGTCCTCCTCCTGCGGGGGGGAGGAAGGCCCCTCAGGGTTAAAGTAGCGGATGTAGCCGTAGGGGTTACTGCTCTCACTGGAGGTGGCGGAGTCATCAGAGGTTGAGAGGGAGCCAGGCAGCGGGGTCGCCTGGTACCGCCATTTGTGCAAACTGCTGGAGGCCTGGACGGCAGGGGGCTGGTACACCTTCCTCGAAGGAAGGGGGGAGAACACCTCAAAACCTTGGCTTGGGTCCCGGCAGCTGGGCCCGCCACCCACCCAGTAGCCTCCACTGGAGTCACTGGAGCCCTCCGAGTCTGAGCAGGGCTGGGGGTCCCCTGAGAGTCTGTGGTGCTGGGAGCTGTCATCCTCTGTGTCGGAGCTGGACTCCCCGCCAGTGTGGATGGAACACTCTGTGCGGTGTCTTCTGAGCCGTACGTGGCGGGCGGCCTCCAGGTCCTCGTGGTCACCGGCCAGGTACCGCAGGAGCCTCTTGGTGATAATTTTCTTGCGGAAGAGGCTGGCAAAGTGCTTGGTGAGGACCAGGTAGGGCAGGCTGAGGTAGGGGCGGGAAGAAGGGGAAGGGGAGACAGGGGGAGAGGATACAGAGCAGGAGCAAGATGGCATATGTACACCACCACCACCACCACCACAGTAGTAAGGTAAGCCACAAGACATGCACATGGAGGAGGCTGGCTGAGGGGGAGGCTTGGGCCACACACTTACATGAGCTGGGAGGACGGGAGGGGAGGTTAGCGGGGTTTTGTGGGGGGTGAAGCTAGAGGAACGGGCAAGGCGGCACTGCTGGGTGAGGGCCTCCACCCACTGCTGCTGGTCCTGGCGGCTCTGGCACACGGCCACCACGCGCTCCAGCACCGGCCCTGCGACACACACTCAGACTAAAACGTATCCAGAGGCAATGTGTTGAGGAAAGAGCTGAGTATGCAAACATAGTGAACCAAGGACTGACTGACTGGGGCATTGCGACCCTATGACACACGTACATAGATCAAAATTTATCCTGAAAACACAAGGGGAACAGATGCAATATGATGAGGAAAGAATGGAGTAAGTTATCATGGTGGGCAAAAAATACTGATTGATTAATTGGGGCATTCCATCATGGTGCCAGAACTATAATGGTCATATGGCACTGACTAGACGACATAGTATGAAAACTGTAGCTAAATAATTAATGAAACAAAATAAGTGCTAAAATATCCACTATTGAATAACATTTGTCCTCACATCACACATAGAACCATTAATGTAGCACCTAATGATCCTTGCTGGCTGCTACAATGAGTGAAAGTGAGTCTGAAACAGCTGCTGCAGAGGGAGTGAAAATGAGTCCAAACAGCCCCTGATACTCCTATTACTCTGTGCCTCTCACCATCACACATAGAACCATTAATGTAGCACCTAATGATCCTTGCTGGCTGGTACAAGGAGTGAAAGTGAACCCAAATCAGCTGCTGCAGAGGGAGTGAAAATGAGTCCAAACAGCCCCTGATACTCCTATTACTTTGTGCATCTCACCATCACACATAGAACCATTTATGTAGCACCTAATGATCCTTGCTGGCTGGTACAAGGAGTGAAAGTGAACCCCAATCAGCTGCTGCATAAGGAGTGAAAGAGTCCAAACAGCCCCTGGCGGAAACAGACTAACTTCGAAACAACTAACTACCTGCAAGCTCGAAGGCATTCTTGTGGTGGTCGCCATCCTCCAGTCTGGTCACGTGGATGCCACTGAGCGGATAACTTCCCTGTGTGAAAGAAACGGCAGAAATTGACCTCTATGGGAAACTGACCTCTCCTACTTTTTGTGTTATTGGTGTAGTACTGAGCAGAGTTATGTTGTTTTTTGCGTTTCTTTTTGCCCTTTTCTTTTGTTTACGGTAAAGGAAGCAGCTCAAGGGCAAAATAAGAAGACAAGAAAGCCTGCTAGTCATTGCTACTATGAAAATAAATTAAAAAAAGAGCTGCCTCCCTTGATATAAACAAAACAAAACAAACAAAACAACTCCAGTTCTGTTCAAAGGGGATCTTCAAAGTAGGTCTCAGAAAACGACAATCGACCTTACCTCAAATATGAAGGCGCTCATCCTCGGCGAGACAGAGAGCATCACCAACATTGCCGGGAAGAGAACAAAGTAACGGTCACGGTGGTCGGGCATCAGCGCCACCGAGCCCATGCGCAGCACCTCCCCCAGCGCCCCCAGGCTGTCCCCGCCATCCCAGCCATGCACACGGCCCGTCACCACCTCCAGCTCCAGCTCCTTCTGTCTCCGCAACGCTCCACACACAGACTGGCGGTGCCGGACAGGAAGGAACATTGATAAACATACATTACTGGCTGGTTGAGCGAGGGTCAATATATGCTACTTAATGCAGGGGAGTGACTGAATGCAGAAAGATGATTTAGTGATACGGATAAGATAAACTACCACTACCACCGGAAAGTAAAGGAAGGGAAAGGAAGGTAAAGAAAAGAGGAAAAGTGATGGAAATGAGGGAAATCAAGGAAAAAAGGGAAGAGATGGAAAGGAGGTGATAGAGAAAAGAAGAAAGGCTTAGGATAATGTAGAAGTAAACATATATACACAATGCTGACTGAATGCAAAAAAGTAATTGTATACAGAATGACGATTTAGTGTGAAGTGATGAAAAATACACTAGTCCTCTTTGATTTAGGATAGAGTTATGGAAAAGACACATACTACGAACTACACAATGAAAACTGAATAGAAAATAGTAACTGAATGCAGAACTGTGATTTAGAGAATATGATTAACTTTCTCTCTGTATTAGTAAATTGGACTGCACAGAGATGACCTTAACTTTCTCTTTGGTAAACTGGACAACATAGAAGTGAGGTAGAGTATAACATTCGTGACGCTGATGAAAGCAAAGACACTAATGAAGACCTCCACCACCAGGGGCCGCCACCACACTCACGGCCAGCTCCTTGTAGACGTGGGTTGAGCGCTGGGTGTCGCCGCGGTCCTGGTGGCCCTCCTCCAGGTGGCGCTGGTACTCCTGCAGCATGCCCGTGTACTTGTCCAGGCGGCGGAAGGGCTTGCTGAGCGCTGTGGTGATGAACATGATGCCCGGCCGCGGCGCCCCCTGCCCCTCCATGAAGTTGCCCAACTCGTCCCTGGGAAAATAAATAAATAAATAAATGAATAATGAAATGAAAAATGAATGAAAAAAAAGAAAATTGAGGGTTATGCTACTGGAAGGAAAGGGAAGAAAGGAAAGGAAGGGAAATGAAGGCAAAGAAGAGGAAAAATGATGGAAATGAAGGAAAAAAATCGAGGAAAGGGAGGGAAGGAAAAAGATGAAAATGGGGAGGAAAGAAAAGGAAGGCAAGGGGAGGAAAGAGAGATAAGGGGAGGAAGGGAAGATAAGGGAAGGAAAAGCAGGGAGCAGAAGGAAGGAAAGGGAGAGAGCAAGGGAGATTATTTCACACACTCACCCTTGCACTAAACTAAAGGCAAACAAATGAACAAACAAACAATCAATCAAGAAATTAATAAACCCTGATAAAAATACAGAAAAATAAAAAAATAAAATAAAAAACTGAAAAATGCTTACTTAAATTTCTCCAGCATGCAGACGGCCCGCGGGTGGTTGGTGCAATAGTTCTGGTGGACACTCTGGAGGTGGGGCGCGAGGGTGAGGAAGGCGCCCCCTATCCGCTGCTCCCTGGACGGCCGCTCGCTCTGCTCCTCAAGGGCCGTGACGAGGTTGGAGTGAGCCACAGCCACCTCCTCCAAGTTCCCCACCAGCTGCTTGTACTCGGCATCCGTTAGCCTGTAGAAGGGAGGCAGAAGGTTAGGAATTTAGTTATAAAAGGTTACCAATTAGGGACTGTCAGTATTGTGTATCAGTGAGATATATAGAATGGGAGTACTTTGTTACACTATTTTAATGCCATGTGTGATTCTCTTTTGTTTAGTTCAGTTGTTGATGGAGCTGCCTGATTGTGCGTCTATGTTTTTGGATTTGGGCACGGAAAAAATAAGCGAACTGGTGTATTGTGTTCTTTTCTTGGGTTTCCTCGGGTTAAGGTTATGACATACTATCCCTTATATAGGTTTTATTAGTGCAGGAGCTAAGCTGTTTTGTTTCGTTTTAGTTATTCCTCAAGCTACTTCCTTTCATGTCCCCCTTTCTTTTGTTCTTCTTACTTTACATAACTGTTACTCAATCACCATTATTTATTTATTTTTATTACTATTACTGAGATCCACGACAGGGCACAATGGGAAAATAAAATATGATATAGACCCAAAATCCACCAATAAGCAGACTTCGACACAAAGAATAAAAAGAGACCACAACAGTAAGGTAGGAATGAAAACAAAGGAACATGAAAAGAGCCCACTATTGCCTTTCACAGCTCCGGCCTCTCCACACCCTCCCACTCACAGCTCAGACTTGCGGAGGGCTGCCAGCTGGTTGGACAGGAGGCTCTGCAGCTCGGCCAGGTGTGCGCGCTCCGACTCCAGGATGTCCTTGAGCACGAGGCTGCGGTATATCTGTTGCTGCTGACAGTGCTGAGGGCTGAGCAGCTCCCCTTCCACGTGCTGAGGGGACAGTGGCACACCATCTGGGGGGGATATGTGGGTGGTTAGTGAGGTGAGGGATGGGATGGAAAGGAGAAGGAGAAAAGGAAGTGAGGGGATGGAAAGGAAGGGAGAGGAAAGGAAAGGAAGGGATGGGAGTGAATGAAAGAGTGAGACGAAGGGGAATGAAAGGAAGAGATGGGAAAGAAAGGAAAAGAGGGGAAGAAAAGGATAGTATGAAATGGAAAAGAACAAAAGGAAAGAAAAGAAAGGAAAGTCAGAAAAGAGATGGAAAGGAGAAGGGAGGAGAAGGAAAGGAAAGGAAAAGAAAAAGAAAGAAAGAGATGGGAAGGAAAGAAATAGAGGGGAGAAAAATTAGTGGAAGAGATGGAAAAGAACAGAATAAAAGGGACAAAGAGGAAAGTAAATAAAAAATAGGAATGGAAGGAAAGGAAAAGAGGAACAGGATGCAAAATGAAGGAAATGAGAGAAAAGCAAGGAAAAAATGGGAGTGGAAAGAAGAAAATGGAAATAAAGATAAGAACAGATAGGAACCAAAGGGAGAGTACTTCACTCACCCTTGCACTCCCTGACGTAATTTGAGGGGAACCAGCCAGTCTTGTCCACCAGCGTGCCTTCCCACCAGCCCCCATCCTCACGCTGGGTCACTGTGATTATGTCCCCCTTGGTGAAGCACAGCTGGGGAGAGAAGGGGCAAAAGGCATGTGTGTGTGCGCATGTGTATTTGCCTAGTTATGGTACAAAGGGCCCCATCTTCCTCCTCTACTTCCTTCCCTCATTCGTACCCTCCCTCCTCTTCTTCCTTCCCTCCATCGATATTTCATTTTCATTGCATTTCTTACCTTCTCCAACTTCCTCTCTCACTATACTCACATGGTCCCGTCTCCATATCTATCATTGTCAAGTCTTTCCTTTAACTGTTTAACCCGGTAGCAGCGATAGGCCAAATTTGTGGCTTTCTCGTGTAGCAGTGACGGGCCAAATTTGTGGCTTTCTCGTGTAGCAGTGACGGGCCAAATTTGTGGCTTTCTCGTGTAGCAGTGACGGGCCAAATTTGTGGCTTTATCGTGTAGCAGCAACGGGCCAAATCTGTGGCTTTATCGTGTAGCAGTGACGGGCCAAATTTGTGGCTTTATCGTGTAGCAGCGACGGGCCAAATTTGTGGTTTTATCGGGTAGCAGCGACGGGCCAAATTTGTGGCTTTATCGTGTAGCAGCGACGGGCCAAATTTGTGGCTTTATCGTGTAGCAGCGACGGGCCAAATTTGTGGTTTTATCGGGTAGCAGCGACGGGCCAAATTTGTGGCTTTATTGTGTAGCAGCGACGGGCCAAATTTGTGGCTTTATCGTGTAGCAGCGACGGGCCAAATTTGTGGCTTTATCGTGTAGCAGTGACGGGCCAAATTTGTGCCAATATATAAACCCCTCAAAATAGATGATGCATAAACTGATCACAAATGCTTTGATATATATTATGAAATGGTTTGTAAGAGTGATGATTTTTTCTCATTTTTCTCGCTTAGAGGGACCATTAAGAAACATGATCCCCGCTGCTACTGGGCTAACACTCTTTGCCTTCAAAACATCTTCCCCTAATCCATTAAGAGCATCTACCGTTGAATTTATTGACATTATTTAACCACCTTCCTTTCATCAACTTCATCCTGTATCCTCTTGGTTGTCTTGATAGCATTTGATCCAATATAATTTCACTTCGGTTTAAAGACACACCACCTAGTCTGGACCATAGTGTTTGTGTGGTTTGATTATCTATGTAAAGCTATGTAAATCTCTCCATCTCTCTCACCTCATCATTGTTCTTGCCCCTGAAGGAGTACAGCGCTTCCACCACCAAAGGGTTGCTGGTGTCTGCCATGCTGCCTGTTTGTCTCTCTGTTTTATGAGGTTATTGATGATTGGCAATGCTGCGGAAAGCCAACCAACACCTCACGATTCTTCCTCCTACTCCTTCAGTAACCTTCCTTCCTACCCCTCTGTTTCTCTCTTCTTCCTTCCTTCCTGCCAGAGCTGTGAATCTGAAAATGAGAAAATACACATAAAGGAGGGTTTTAGAATACGGTTTATTGAGGAAAATTAGATAACATTGAAGTGAAGAAAGAGGTGGAAAGGTAAGAATGAAAATAAAAGTTAGAGACAGAGGAGGAAAAATTATTTAGTGAAGGAAAGAGATGCAAAGGAAATTAAACAAAGGTGAAGGGAAGGAAAGAGTTAATAATAGTGAGAGCAAAAACAGAGAATGACAGGACAAGGAAGAGGAGGAGGAGGAGGAGGAGAAAAGGAAAAATAAGAGGAGAGAGTTGGAGAAGGAAAAACATGCGAGGAAAATGAAATAAAGAGAAGGGAAGGGAAGAGAAGGGAGAGGAAAGGAGAGGAAGGGAAGTGAGGGGAAGGGAAGGGAATTAAGGGGAAGGGAAGGGAATTAAGGGGAAGGGAAGGGAATTAAGGGGAAGGGAAGGGAATTAAGGGGAAGGGAAGGGAAGTGAGGGGAGGGGAAGGGAAGAGAAGGAAGGGATAGGATGGAATGGGAAGGAAATGGAAGGGAATGAAAAGAAAAGGAAAGGAAAGAGAAAAGGAAAGGGAGAATATAGAAGGTAAGAATGAAGGGAGGAAAGAAAAAAAGAAGAGGGAAAAAAGTTAAAGAAGGTAAAAAATGCGAGGTAAATAAATCATAGGCAAAGGAAGGCGAGGAAGGAAGGTAAGAATGAGGGGAATGAAGGGGAGGAGGAGGGGAGAAGAGAGGAAGGGGGGAGGGGAGACAGGTGCCAGGAAACACCTTACATACTTCAAAGGGAGGAGGGGCGAGAGGGAAGGGGAGGGAAAGGGAGAGAGGGAAGAGGAAGGGAGGAAGAAAGATGGGAAGGGGGAAAGGAAGGGAGGGAGGGAAGGAGAGAGGGGAAGGGAGAGAGAGCGGAAGAGGGAAAGAATAGGAAGAGAAAGTGAATGAGAGGAAAGGGAGAAGGAAACTGTGATAATATGTCTTTTTTCCTCCTCCTTCCCTACTTCTCTCTCTCTCTCTCTCTCTCTCTCTCTCTCTCTCTCTCTCTCTCTCTGACAACTTTTTTTCTTCGTTTTCCATCATTTTATTTTTGTTCACCCTTCAAGAGTACCAGAATGGGCTTCGTTGCCACCTCTCTCTCTCTCTCTCTCTCTCTCTCTCTCTCTCTCTCTCTCTCTCTCTCTCTCTCTCTCTCTCTCCGCGTAAAACCAGCAAATATAAACACAGCAAAGAGAAATAGCCATAAATATGTGTGTGACGTATATGAGAGAGAGAGAGAGAGAGAGAGAGAGAGAGAGAGAGAGAGAGAGTTATACCATTCCGAGTATTTTTAATCTTCACCAAAAGACATTTTGCATCTCTCTCTCTCTCTCTGCGTCTCACCTCCCGCAAAGATCTTTTACTCTCTCTCTCTCTCTCTCTCTCTCTCTCTCTCTCTCTCTCTCTCTCTCTCTCTCTCTCTCTCTCTCTCTCTCTCTTGCACAAGGAAAGAGAGAGAGAGAGAGAGAGAGAGAGAGAGAGAGAGAGAGAGAGAGAGAGTAGTAGTAGTAGTAGTGATAATACTAATAATAAAAATAGTGACCCGGTTTCCCGCAGAGGTTAAGAGAGGTGTCAAAAAACAGACAAACATAAACAAACAAACACACAAACACACATACTACCAGTCAGAACGAGTTTAACTTATGCCCAGAAATAGACGAATGAGAGAGAGAGAGAGAGAGAGAGAGAGAGAGAGAGAGAGAGAGAGAGAGAGAGAGAGAGAGAGAGAGAAACTAGCCCATAGCATCGACTTTCAGAAGCAGCAGTAGTAGCATAGTATTCCCATAATTATGTAGGCTAACTGGCCGGTGGGGTGTAGGCCTATGCGGGTCAGCGCCATTGCCGTCTCCCTATGATCAGCCCCGCCAAGCATCTCTGCCACACACTCTCAAGACCTCTCGCTTCCTTTCGTATGTCTGCTATAATTCTATTTACTACCTTTGAATGAATCTTATTAAATAATTGGATAAGCTAATAAGGTCATATAGTGCTGAGACTGTTACATAAGCGGAAGATCGTATCGTGACCTAAATAAGAGAGAGAGAGAGAGAGAGAGAGAGAGAGAGAGAGAGAGAGAGAGAGAGAGAGAGAGAGCAAAACGCAACAAAACACATGCAAAAAATCACCACAATTAATTAACAAGACACACGATCTCTCTCTCTCTCTCTCTCTCTCTCTCTCTCTCTCTCTCCCCCCCCCCCCCCTTGTGCTTCATTTCCGTAGTTTATGCAGCGCAGCGTAAAAATTAATAAATAAACAACAAAAATACTAAAATATGGCTAAGATAGGTATGTGGGATGCCCTCTTAACCTCACTGATACATAGGCGCGGCGTCCTACTTAAAGTCCTCCAATGCCTTCCCCTCTATGTAAATCAAGGATGTCTATTGCTATACTTACACCGGTTCTTCAAGCTATGGCCCAACGTAGGTGAGGGATGGGAGCGAAGGAGGAAAGGAGGAGAGAAAAAGGGAGGAAGCGGAGACGTAAATGAGGTTAGGATATGACAGGAGAGGAGGAGGAGGAGGAGGAATGGAAGAGGGGAGAGGGAGAGGGATGGAGATGTAGGTGAGGGGAAGGACATGAGAAGAGGAGGAGGAGGAGGGAAGGAAGGTGTGAAGGAAACATGAGTGTGAGGAAGGAGAAAAGAGAGAGAGGAACATGGAGGTATTAAGGGAAGGAGGAAGGGGAGAGAAGAGGGGAAGGGAAGGAAGGAGAAGAAAAGTAAGGGGTAGAAATGGGGAGGGAAGGGGAATGAGAGCGTGGGAGAGGAAATGAGGGGAGAGAGAGAGATGGGAGATAGGGAGAGGAGGAAAAAATGGGAGAAATGGGAAGGGAGGGAGGGGGTGACGGCTTCGGGGAGGAATGTTTGGGAGTAGAGAGGGGGAAGAGGAGGAGAGGAAAGGACAAAGGGAGAGAGAAAAAGGGAGAGGGGAGGAAAAAAGGGAGATGTGACATAGGGCAGAGAGTATAAAAATGAGGGCAACCACCTCTCTCTCTCTCTCTGGTATGGGGGACTCGCCGTACTCAAAAATCAAAGATCTATACGATCACACACACACACACACACACACACACACACACACACACAGTAATTATTTCAAGGCCTTAAGTTTTTTTTAAGAAACTCACAATCTTCAGAATTGGATGAAGCAGATTTGAGTCTTATGCCAAATGCACCTGTAAACACACACACACACACACACACACACACACACACACACACACACACACACACACACAGACAAAGGATGACAGGAGTAGCGATCGAGCTCAGCGTAGGCGAGAGATGGTGGCGCCAGTGAT
>NC_066520.1:19090830-19113330 GCF_024679095.1 Eriocheir sinensis | reverse complement strand
TATTTTCATCCTTTATCCTTCCTCTCATTTTGCTTCTATTTCTGTTTTGTCTTCGTTACTACACTATGATATCTGCCTCATAATCATCATCTTCCTTATCTTATTTAAACATCACATTTCTTCCTTATTACCTCATTCCTTCCTCTTCCCCATCTGCTCCACATCCTCTTCTGCTTTTTCTCTTCCTTGTCAAACACACACCACTCCTCCTCCTCCTCCACTTCCTCCTCATTACATCACTTCCCTCTCCATCTTCTGAATCTCAAGTTATGGTTATTTAAAAGGAATTCATAGACACCTGTTTCAGCTTTCCCTTTTCTATGCAATAACTGGAACACAGGTAAAAATCAAAATAAGGAAGAGGGTAAAAGCAATCTGTCTAACTATATCTATCTACATGTATTTACTTATCTGTAGAAAGAATCATACTAAAAAAAGTGTCCCCTCTCTCTCTCTCCCCCTCTCTCAACCTTCGTCTCTCGCTACGCCGTGATTCTCAAGGTAGTGAAACTATTTTTTGGCTACTGCGTTTGTACCGAGTGCGGAATTGTGTGTGCGTGTGTGTAGGTGTGGTAATATTGGCAGGTCACTTGTGCCTGTGTGTGTGTGTGTGTGTGTGTGTGTGTGTGTGTGTGTGTGTGTGTGAAAGAAGAGGGAGGGGGGAAGATGATGATGATGGGGAAAGATAAGAGGGAGTAAAGGAGGAAAGTCAGGAAACGGTAAGTATATTTTTCTTCTTTTTCATCTTCCTCCTCCCCCTTCTTTTACTTCCTACCAGATAAACCTTGAGAGAAGTATTCTCCTCCTCCTCTTCCTTCCTTCCTCCATTCATTCATTCCTACTTTCGTACTCTATTGTAGATTATTTTTTTCCCATTCCGCATTATCTGTCTCTCAGAAATCCTTAGCTTAACACTTTCACTATCTATCAAAGTGATCTCTCTCTCTCTCTCTCTCTCTCTCTCTCTCTCTCTCTCTCTGCAGATTTTTACTATGAGATTGTCATGTGTTTAAAGATACCTGCAACCTAACCTAACTTTGGCCCAGTCATCATATGAATAAATGGCGCCACTATAAAAATAACCTGCGCCATGACGGGCTTCGGCCGACCACCAGGCTCCTGAAGAAAGCCTACCAATGCTATAGGCAAACACTTCAAAAAAAAGTCACCATATTCGTGTACTCAGTAAATTCATATTTACTTCAACAGCAATGCAAAGTATATCACACATTTGTCTATTGTAAAAAAATAAACTTGACGAATTCAAGCAAACTAAAGCTAACCTTGACCTAACCTAGCTTACCTAACCCAACCTGACCTACCCTACCCTAACCTGACCTAATCTAACATGACTACCTAACCTGACCTGACCTAACCTATCCTTACCCAACCTAACCTAACCTAACATACCTAACTTAGCCTACCTACAGGCTTCACCGCCCTTGGTCACAAGAGTTGCCACACACATTTCATGGCTATTTTCAGAGTTGTTTTGATCTCTAGACTATTTCCAATTGATTTCTGGGAGGTTTGAAAGTTAGTAGAATACATAAATGAAAACGGAGGAGCAGTTGATCGAGTAGAAGTGATAACAGGGGATTCATAAAACCAATCTTAACAAGGTATCAGCACGTTTATAAAAGCAATCTTAACCCTTCACAAATCTATATAAACCTAACATTACCTCACAACATAGAGGGCTCTATCCCCTCTCACTTCCTAACAGGGGGGCTTGCCTCTCTGAATCCCCCCCTTTAGCCACTTCCCAAGAAAATATTATGTAGAAATGCAAATAATACAAAGATGTCAAAAATATTTTCAATCTCTGCAGTGTGATGGTGTGAAATCAAGCATTTTTACCGAAATCAGATACGTATTTAGGTCGTACCTTCAGAAGCTGGTAGGTAAACATGAAGGTCAGAATATCTTAGTTTTGACCTTTACTGAATGGCCCAAATCCTGTCAACAAGGGGAACACGTGCAAGGTGATCTACAACTAGGATGCAACACAAGGCACAAACAAATAGAGGGCCCGCAACACAACAGATCAGATGTAGTCCCGGGATATGCCTTTGCAATGGCTCCCGGATTTTCTTTTCACTCAATGTCAATGTTCTCGTGCTTTATATAACTCATTATTTTCTTTTTCAATATTCACTTGACATCGTTTTTTTTTTTTTTCACTGGTTTTGCACTTGTGTTTTAGCCTTCCAGAGTTTTTTTAAGTTATTTTTCCTTCCTTCTATTTTCTCACTTCCGTTATTGCTATTTTTCAGTAATAATATGTCAGCTAGGCGTTCATCTACAACTTAATAGAAGTCAATAAGACGTGAAGACTGATTCTGTGACAAACTAAATATTTTTTCACAATGCACATAACCCACTCATGGAGGTATTCATTACAGGTAACTCAAGGAAGCTCACACATAACACAACACGGCATGAAAATTCCCTCGACAACGCTTCAGGAGCAAGGTTGCCAGATTGCCGTTCTCAGCTGCTCATTTTTCCCGATTTTAGCCAACAAACCGTCTCTCATAAACTAATGATACCAATTTATATTTATCATTAAAATTGTTAATCATAGAGGGTTTTGTGCAGTCATTATGTGTTAAAAATGGGAAAAATCTAGTTTGGTGAGTATGATATCGTGGCATCCGTGTTCAGGAGGAGTTGGGTGTCATTCTAGAGAAATTCCAAAGGGGGTCAATGGAGGACTGTCACGCGTGCTGCTGCTGGAGGACGAGTACCAGACAAGAGCAATAAGACTGAGGTGGTGCTGAGAGGCTTACCTGGAGGTGCTGAGGTGCTGAGGAGGAGCTGAGGAGGCGCAAGAGCAGGGCCGCAGAGGAGGTGGACACCCTCACCCTGACGGCGGGCAGCACGCTGGTCCACGAGCCTAAACACTCTTCACCAATTATTATTATTATTGTTATTATTATTATTATCATTATTATTATCGTCATCATCATTATTATTATGAGTCTTGGGAGTAAGAAAAAACTAAACAGGAAATAAGGAAAGGTTAGAACGCTGATCCACGAGCCTATAAACACTTTTCACCATGGCTTATTATTACTATTATTATCATTGTTGTTATTATTATTTTGAGTCTTGGGAGTAAAGAAAAACGTAAAAGGGAAATAAGGAAAGATTAGAAAGGTCAAAATACTGCCATGGAAGAACTGAAACCATAAAAAAGTGCAAAGAAATCATATATGCCTTCGCCTCCATCCCTAATTATGAGTCTTGGGAATATAAAAGAAGGAAAAGGAAATAAGAAAAGGTTAGAAAGGTTAAAATAATGCCATGGAAGAACTGAAATTAACAAAACGGAAAGAAAGCATAAAGACAGGACAGAAAGGAGTTATTATATCCCCTGAAGCTTATCATTATCATATCTTTTTATTTATTTTTAGTAAAGGAGATAATATGAGCAGTCTAATGATAGTGATGTGAGTGATTGTTGCTGAATACTATAGCTAAAATACGCACTAACCAGAATACGGTACTTAACATCTATGAGTGAATAATATCAATCAATCAATTAAATGTGCTGATAACCATATTAATAATGATAACAAGTGAAATAAGACTATCCATACTGTGTACATATGATATTATACACTCTTAGAGACACTACAGTATTTAAACAACACTAAAGAAGAAGAAGAAGAGTAGGTGTGGCCGTTTGTGAAGAAGTGCTCTTATTTAAAACCCAAATTACGTCTCTTTTTAATGATTGAGGGTGTCCGTACTACCAATACCTTCCAGCTAGAGGGGAAAAGAACCATCCAAGAGCCATACCTCCCTCTATAACCCCTAAATAAGCCTTAAATACCACGAAATACCCCCATTATGGCCGGCCCGGAGGAGAAGGGTCAATGTCTAAGGTTCGGTTGGCCATTTCCCGAGGCCATTAAGGACCCGCCTCTGTCCTTTAAGGTCAGGAGCACCCTCGTCATCCCTCTCGTGGGCACCTTCAGTAAAATTATATTGAGTGAGTATGAGTTTTATTAGGTTTTATTTCAGTGGGGGTCTGTTCCGGCTTACCTGTGTGATTGCCTAACACCTGGGCTTAATTAGTGTACCTGGGCCTATAATTTGTGTCTCAGTAAAGTTATATTGAGTATCTGGATTAATCTGGAGTATGAGTTTGATTAGGTTAATGTTTGTTCCGGCTTGATTTACCTGTTTGAATTACTTACCTGTGTGATTGCCTTACCTGGGCTTAATTAGTGTACCTGGGCCTATAATTTGTGTGTCAGTAAAGTTATAATGAGCAAGTATTTTTTAGCTTTATTAACATTTCTCTGGTGAGTGTTTGTTTCAGCTTACCTGTGTGATTTCCTTACCTGGGCTTAATTATTGTAACTGTGCCTATTTTTTGTGCCTCAGTAAAGCTATGCTGAGTGAGTATGGGTTTTGTTGGGTGGGTGATTGTTCCGGCTTACGTGATTTACCTGTTTGATTACCTTACCTGTCCTTAATTACCTTACGGAGTTACTGGATGCAGGCCAAAGCTAGGCCTCTATGTCCAGATCATTGTCACTGTCAGAACTAATACTCAGGTGGTGTGCCGGGGTGGTTACCAATTTTTCTTCAAAATTATACCGGTATTTAATTTGTCGATTTGACCAAAACTTATTTAAACGTTTCTCAAATGATGGCACGCTCACAGCCTTTACTACATCATTGGGAAGGCTATTCCAGGCATCCACGACTCTTGAATTGAAGAATATCTGCCTCTTTTGCATCCTGGACCTCATTTTGCATAGTTTCAAGTTGTTTCCACGTGTCGGCCCTGTACATCGCTCAAGATGGATGTTCACATCCTCATCATATTTACCTTTGAGGATTTTATATACCTCAATCATACCTCCCCTTAGCCTTCTGTAAACCATTGTTGGTATCTCCAGTCGTTTCAGTCGTTCTGGATATGTGAGGTTCTTGAATCCTGGTAATAACTTGGACGCTCTTCTCAGGACATTCTCCACTATCCTTATATCCTTCTTCTTGTAGGGGGACCATACCGACTGAGCATACTCAAGATGAGGTCTTACCATAGTCTTGGAAGAGCCATCTAAATGTAGGTACATTAAGAGCAGTAAATGTATGATGTATCATACCCATTATTTGATTGGCCTTATTAACTTTTCAGATATGTGTGCTTCAAATGTCAAAAGCCCATAGTAAAAATTCCCAGATCTTTCCCTCTTGTAACCTTCTTAGCTTCTGTTCTATCCGATCCCTCTTCACGAATCTAGTATACTGTCTCCACTGGTGCTCGGTGACTGCTGTGTATCTTGAGATGACTACACTTGTCAGGATGAAATGGAAGCAGATTTTTCTCTGACCACTTCAAAAGATTTCCGAGGTCCTCTTGCCAAATGCCTGGGCCTAATTAATGTACCTGTGCTTATTTTTTGTGCCTCAGTAGAGTTATATTTAGTAATTTTTTTTTGGCTTTATTAACACGTTCTCTGGTGGGTATTTGTTTCAGCTTACTTGATTTACCTGTGTGATTACCTTACCTTGGCTTAATTTAGTTACCTGAGCTTAATTAACATACCTAAGCCAAACATTTTGTCTCAGGTGTTTCCTTGTGGCCCTTAGTAGTTTAAGATTTGGCAGGGAAAGGTAAAAAGTTGTACCGACACTACAGAATTACACCCAACTCCTGTACTGACACTATAGAATTACACCCAACTCCTATACTGACACTATAGAATTACACCCAACTCCTGTACTGACACTATAGAATTACACCCAACTCCTGTACTGACACTATAGAATTACACCCAACTCCTGTACTGACACTATAGAATTACACCCAACTCCTATACTGACACTATAGAATTACACCCAACTCCTGTACTGACACTATAGAATTACACCCAACTCCTGTACTGACACTATAGGATTACACCCAACTCCTGTACTGAGACTATAGAATTACACCCAACTCCTGTACTGACACTATAGAATTACACCCAACTCCTGTACTGACACTATAGAATTACACCCAACTCCTGTACTGACACTATAGAATTACACCCAACTCCTGTACTGACACTATAGAATTACACCCAACTCCTGTACTGACACTATAGAATTACACCCAACTCCTGTACGACACTATAGAATTACACCCAACTCCTGTACTGACACTATAGAATTACACCCAACTCCTGTACTGACACTATAGAATTACACCCAACTCCTATACTGACACTATAGGATTACACCCAACTCCTGTACTGAGACTATAGAATTACACCCAACTCCTATACTGACACTATAGAATTACACCCAACTCCTGTACTGACACTATAGAATTACACCCAACTCCTATACTGACACTATAGGATTACACCCAACTCCTGTATTAGCACTATAGAATTACACCCAACTCCTATACTGACACTATAGGATTACACCCAACTCCTGTACTGAGACTATAGAATTACACCCAACTCTCGTATACCAACACAGAACTATATATACTTATTTTGTGGTAGGTTTTAGCATTTTATTAGTTACCCTGATATTAGTGTTTCAATCTTGAATTCCTCATTTCTTGGGGGCTTCGTGGTGCAGTGGGTAGCACACTCAGCTCACAACCGAGAGAGCCCAGGTTCGATTCCCGGGCGGAGTGGAAAAATTTGGGCGGCTTTTCCGATACCCTACGCCCCTATCCACCCAGCAGTGAATGGGTACCAGGTATTAATCGGGGCTTGTGTCCCGTCTCCTGGGATCTGTTCCCATCTCCAATAATTCCTTCCCCTTCTGTCTCTCTCCGGCATATGACTACAGATGTTGCGCCGACTAAACAAAACTTTCCTACTTTTTCCTCATTTCGTAGATTACCCTAACAACCATATAAATTAAGTGTTTGAAGATTACTATTTTAGCAGCAATGAGTTACTTGCCTATATACTCCATCGACTCTAACTTGAGATTTTAGGTGCGGCTCAGGGAGACTGCGCTGCTGCCACATCACTCCATCACTCTCCTCAAGGGGGCTCGTTAACTCCCCCCTTCTCTCTCTCTCTCTCTCTCTCTCTCTCTCTTATTTATGTTATTTATAATCTCCTTTACTTGGCTGTGCAGGACACAAGAGTGAGACCTACGTGAGTCTTCCATGGTGGCGGAAGGGTGAATGGTGCGGCCTGGCGCCTGTTGCCAAGGTCCCTCAGGCGGCACCATCGTATGAGCCACGTTGCCAAGTGAAATAGAAGGTTTACAGAGTCATTGTCTTTCCTTCAAATCCCAAGCCATTCATAACACCATGCAGTCGTATTATGAATATATATGTATTTCATAAATAGATAACGTACAGACTAACAGTGAGACAGATCGCCATGCGCATGTCATCACTAGATGCGTAAACAATGGGGGGTTCCCCGGGCCAAGCCACGTACAGGGCTCAAGTTAGAGTCGATAGACTATAGTGGAGGCTAGGTTAGGTTTAGTTTAGGTGGTGATAAGTTCTAATTTTATCTTACCAGCCATATCTTGTTATCCGTTAGGTTTGGGCAAGGTTCGAAACACAATGTAGTAGGGTGTGGGTGTAATTCTGGAGGTATTATTTCAATGAGATTTATTGATTTGTTACCGATAGGCCTTTTTTTTGTGTGTGTGAGGGAGTCATTTCAAGGGTGCACTATAAAGAAATCCTTAAAAAGAAGTGGAATATAACTGAATAGAATTTGAGTGAGATATATTATATTGGTGTCCACTTAACCAACACAAAACATATCACTAGCTTTTGTTCAAACTCTCTTCAATCGTCCGTTGGGTGTTCAATACTTTTTTTTACGGTTATACAATGTTTTCAATTCTCGCCGCTCCACAGGCTTTTGCAACCATGTCAACGGGCACAACCTGGAGCGCCTGCAGGACGTGGTGGAGAATAGGCCAAAGGGAACGCCACTCATCACCGTCTCCAACCACTACTCCTGCATTGACGACCCTGCGCTGTGGGGTGAGGCACGGGAGGAGGAGGAGGAGGAGGGAAATTGAGGAGAGGAAAAGGAAAAGGAGGAAGTGTAGTGGAAAAAAAGTGAAGGATTAGGAGGGAGAAAGATGAAATGTAGGAAATGGATAAAAAAAGAAGAGGAGGAGGAAAAGTAGGGAGTGTAAGGGTAAAGAGAGGAAGGAGGAGGTTAGGGGAGAAAGAGACAGAAGATTTTATTCCATTCATCTACTTTTTTATTTTATTTTATTTTTTTTTTTATTTATTTATTTTTTTTTTTTTTTTACTCCTCAAAGTTAACTATTCCAATCATCCTTTTCCCTTTTTTACTCATCCACAAAATTTACTCTTCCACTCATCCACTTTCTGTTTCTTCTCATCCACAAAGTATATTCCATTCATCTACTTTCTCATTCTACTCATACATAAATATCATTCCACCCATCATCCACTTCCTCTTTCTACTCATCCACAAAATTCATGCCACCCATCCTCTATTTATTTATACTCACCCACCAATGTTCCCTCCGCAGGGGTGCTGAAGTGGCGCCATTTGTGGAGTGCCGAGACTATGCGCTGGTCCCCCGCTGCCCATGACATCGCCTTCACCCGCCGCATCTACAGCTGGTTCTTCAGTAGTGGGAAGTGCGTCCCCATCGTCAGAGGGCTCGGGGTGTACCAGGTAAGCTGCTGTCTAGTGGTTATGGTGTTAAAGGGCAAGTTCCACAATCTAACACAGTGGCCTGATTTTTTAAACGTCACATTACTCTTTATTAACTGTTATGTGGTTAGTTTGGCTTTTTCATTCCATTTTTGGGGCGGATTTATAGTTAGAAGTGTTGGATTTTTACAGAGATAAGTCAACATATTGCTACGTGATTCCTACCCTTTCAGATATCCACTTCTCTATTTGCAGCTAAGTATAATTGATGTGTGGGTACCGTTAATACAGCTACACAAAATGGATGCAGTCACAAGTTTACAGCTATCTCGAGGTATCAACGTCACTTTTATGGTTTAGGGGGTTGTCTAGACTTGCAATAATGGAATAGACGTAGTACAGTGAATAACCTGTGGTCCGTATTATCTTTGGGAAGCAAACAGCAAACAGATGTGTACTTGTGGACGTGATACAGAATGGGCGTGAACTGACCTGACTGGCCCGGAGAGGCAGTGAGAGACAAGGTGCTGACTCAATAGAATTTACATTACCTATAGCCCACAACTTTTTATCTACAGCAAGAGATGGAATTCTGGTGTGGCTGCGTGTGATATGTGGTGCGTTGAGACTTAGCATTGATCGCTACAGAAATGACATTGCCAGAAGCCCCAAATAAACACTACCCACATTACTTTCCCCACAGCATGCGATGAACTTCCTGGTGGAGAGGCTTGGGGAGGGGCACTGGGTCCACATCTTCCCCGAGGGCAAGGTGAACATGACGCTGGAGAAGATGCGGCTGAAATGGGGCGTCGGGCGTCTGGTCTACGACTCCCCGGTCTGCCCCATCGTTCTACCGTTCTACCACATCGGAATGGACCACATCCTCCCGAACCGCATGCCCTACATCCCACGTCTTGGCAAGTGGGTGACTGTGGTGGTGGGTGAGCCGCTGGACTTCCGAGCGGAGGTGGAGGAGATGCGGAGGCGAGAAGAGGATCCGATGACTGCTCGTAAACGCATCACCGACAAGATTCAGGAGGAGCTTGGCCATCTGAGGGAGAAGGCCGAGGATCTCCACACTAAGCTGCTGGCCGAGAAGGGTCAGGTGTGGCGGCCCATGGTGCAAGGCCGGAACGAGAGGTGTGCATGATGGCGTGTGTTGGTCCTGTTACATGGTAGGAAGGGCAAAGAGAGGAAGGGGCTGCTGTGGGTGATGGTCTGTGTTTTAAGAGACTGTATCCATGTCTTCATCTTACTTCAGGCTGAGTAAGGAGTTGGTAGAGTTAAGTTTGGGGCATATGCTATACCTGCTCACAGCCTTGGTGCTCATATCTGTCACATTGGCCCTTGTTACTGTGAGGGAAATAACTCATAACCTCAGTGTGATATTCGGGTTACCATAGTCACCCTCGCCAGATATCCCGAGATACCCATTTATCAACCAGTTCAAAGGAGAGGAATAAGAGGTGGGTGAGCTGCACGCCGACTGCCTGGCCAGGATTCAAACCCAGGCCCATGCATTCATAGCTAGTCTTGAATACCACTGCACCATGAAGGAGTGAGTGTGGTTTTACAACTAAGACAGACACCCACTCACCCGCCCACCTCAACCTGTCACTTGCAATCTTTCTCAAGGAATAGTATATACCCTCCATAAGTTACCTAGTTCAGGCATCCCTTGCTGTGTGTTTGGTTTAGCTTGCTACAGTTGTACCAAGACCTATATTCTCAAGCATTTCAGGGCTCACACACCCACATTTGGTAAAGCTTTCATAGACGTTGTTGTGGGTATTTCCATTGGTAGTTTTATGAGGGTATTGATAGTTTGACAAGGCTCTTTTCTGGCCTATAGAGATTTTTGGTGTGAGAGCTGAAAGCATCTGAGAATATGGGTTTAAAAGTCATGCAAAAAGATAAGAATGATTAATTTGGAAAAATGAAATTGTTTTATCTTGAATATGTGTGTCGTGTGTGATACTACTCCCTGGTGAAGTTAGTATTTATCCATAAACCGAGAGATTTTCTGAGATTTGTGACAATACGCACACTTAGAACACATTTATTGCATCTGGAATTTAACTTTGTATTTTACTTAGTTAGATGTTTTGCGTTTAATACCAAGTTAGTAGATTGCATTACTTTTTGAATAATGTAGATACTTCACACTTAGGGTCATACTCTTAAACATTTCGCAGCCCTTTCACATCTATTTGACAAGGCTTTTATAGGAGTTCTGAGCATCCCCAGGAGTAGTTTTATGACCCTGGTGGTAGTTCGACCCTTCTTCTGTAACATGAACTTTAAACAACACTCATTACAACCCAACTGATTTCCTTTTTTGGCCTTTGGGAATCGTTGATGTGAGAACCGAAAGTGTCTAATGGTACCGACCTTAATCTTTTGGGGATGTACAGTTTGCCCTCAATTTTGCAGACCTAAAATCGTCATCATATAGGTAACGCCAGGCTTCGCTATAATTTTGTATGAGGTTAGACAGGCAATGATACCTTTCCATCGCCTCTGCCTCTTCAGTGCCCAATGCTGCCAAAACCTTTTCTTTGCAGACTTAACGACGTCACGTATCCGGGATTATGGATTTTCTAGATAAAGTTTAAGATAACCCCCCAAAAAATTATACAACGCTATTTTCTCAGATGCCGATTGTGATTTCCAGGCGTTAGTGTGTGCCGCAACAGTATTATAGTTTTGTTGCACTCGGCTGTGAATATAAAGACTGTGATGGGACTTGTATCAATGTATGTCCATTACTATTTTATTTTTACGACCTGCGATAGATTCCAAAAACGAATGACTGTAAAAAGAACAAATGTATGCAGCTCTATAGACTTCAAATATCTGGGATTTTAAGTATTTCGGATAAGGTTCAAGATAACAAAAACTACTTAATGAATCACTAGTTTCTCAGATGCTGATAGTGATTCCGAGGCTTTCATTTTTAATAGGAAACGAGGCGGCTCAAGGGCTTACTATGGCTATAATGCATTTGAATATTGTCCTGAATTTTCTTATGGGAATTTGTAGCCTCTTAATGATACCAGATGGGCATTTTTTTCTCCTTTTCCTGTAAGTCTGCAAAATTGAGGGTCATTTGTACAAAGGAATGAAGAAATAGATATGATGATGATGATGATGAAGAATGAGTCTCGGTAAATCTTCATATGCAAATTTAGACGACTAGAATTATCAGACGACCTTTCATCCTCTTTTCTGTGTTTGCAAAGTAGAGAAGTGATAATGATGATGATGATGGTGGTGATAATGAGGGAGTTTGTTGCAGTGAATCTTCATATGAGAATTAAGTAAGACTCCTTGAATTATCGGACGACTTTTCACTTCTTGTTTTTATAAGTCTGGTAAATTGATGAGTGATAATGATGATAATAGTGATGGTGATGATGATGGTGTGTGTTAGTGAATCTTCATATGAGAATTTAGACTCCTAGAATAATTATCAGAAGACTTTTCACCCTTTTTTCTATTAGTCTACTAAATTGATGAGTGATGATAATAGTGATGATGGTGATGATGATGATGGAGTGTGCTGTGGTGCTGCCGTCACTGTATATTACGGACACAAAAAGTCAATTGTTTTTTTTAGTACGTTGAGACCTGTTTTGTTGATTGTACAGAGGTTTAGATGCCTGCAGAATCTATATATATTTTTATTAAACTGTATATGAGTAATTTTGTTTGATTTTGGTCGGTGGTGGCCTGGAGGGATTTTTTTTTTTTTTTTTTTTTTTTTTGCGTGTGTGTGTGTGTGTGTGTGTGTGTGTTCCTGTATCTTCTGGAAATCTAACACTAAAAACATACTCAATAAACGGAAAATGAAACGGTTAAGTCTTTGTATCACACCACTTAATTATTTGGTTTTTTTTATTATGGTGTGTGGAAGTTTATGCTTTTTTTCTTAACTTGCCTCCACTAAGGATAGGTTGATAACACCCCCCCCCAAAAAAAAAAAAATTACTTAATGCTTTTTTTTTTTACCATGGACTCTTGGTATGTGGAGGTTAACTTTTTTTCTTAATCTTGCCTCTAGTAAAATTAAAGTTGAGAGAAAAGTTCTGTGATTCTTTTTCTACTTTTTACTGTTTATTGAAGAGAGAGAGAGAGAGAGAGAGAGAGAGAGAGAGAGAGAGAGATAGGGTATGGTCCGAGTCAAGGAGGAGGTTACCGGGGCCGTGAAAGAGGCTGTGGTCTCGGATGAACAGAGTGAAGGAGCAATCTACGGTGTTCAGGGATGGAGTATGCGTATTCGAGTGCATTCGATGATGATTCGAATACTGTATTTTGGTGGTATATTCGTATTTGTATTCTAATATATATTGACAGAAATCAAAGTATTCTCATTCGTATTCGAGCACAAGGAATAAGTATTCGTGTTCTGCGAATAATCTGACCAATACTTCAAAATCTATGATCAGAAATAACAGTCGTTCCTTACAACTCCGGCCTCCAGGGTGGACGTGTAATGGTCGTGTATATTATTCCCTTCCCTCCATCTCAACGTGGGCCATTTAGGTGGGGGGCCTCTCGACTGTCATAGGCCTACACTGGCTGTAGCCTACTCACTATATCACTCACGGCCTGTCACCACCCCCCACACTACCTCACATGTATCATAACTATACTAGAACTCTGTCATGAAATACACCTGGAATACGCAACAGAGACGATGAAACATGTAATGGTCGTGCGGCAGTCTCGTCTCCCTGGGCCGAGCGAGGTGAACGAGCTCCCGCAAGACTTCACGCGCGGCCAAAGTGTTTGGTCCCACTATTTATTTTGAGGACAAGAAAATAAGTGTCTGGAGGGTCGTGGAAGCTGAAATAGCCCTCAGACACACAGAAAATAACATTGACAGATAAATAAGGTGGAAGAGTATCAAAGAATTGGTGTAAAGTCATTCAGGGCGGGCGACTAAAACCCCTGAGATAAGCTGAACGAAGATTAACGGTATTTGTTTAACACTCCCTGCCTGCGTTGCTGTTGGCCGGCGAGGGCTCCATCAACCCTCAACCCTCTGAAGAAGAAGAGGAGGCCGGTACCAGACACAAGATGAAGAAGAGGAAGATTGCAGGGCTGCACCGTATATTCTAAAATGTAATAAAACGTTGCCAGTGCCGCGGCGTTGTTTCCCGCGCCGCTTTGGGCTATTTCTGGAGAGGCTCTGACGGACGCGTACGGAAGTCTTGGGCTGCGGATACTCATATATAAGACACAGCTGCCTTTGATGCTACATCGTACACTGTGGTATATCAAAGTTTACCTGGTCATTCATGCCTTGGTATTCGTGGGCTATTTTGGGCGTGGAAGGCCGCGGGTGGCTACAACACTGTCTTGGTAGGGGGCACTGCGTTAGAACCGCCAGAGAGGACAGAACGCGAGGGTTTTGGGCTTTCTCTTTGTGTTGTCCTTGCCTTCCTCATGCAGCATAGTAGCGAAAGGTTGTTAAGGTCAAGGAGAGACAGAATATATGTTAGTGGTCTGTATCTCTAGCTACAACACTGTCATATGGCGAGGGGGCACTGGGCTAGAAGTATTCATGAATGTATTCATGAATATTTTCAAGGAGTATTCGTATTTGTATTCGAATTAAAATCATTTCATTGTATTCGAATTCGTATTCGTATTCGTTGGAATTTGAATTATTCGTATTCGTATTCGGATACACAACTCGATCTTGCATTCACTCGATCCATCCCTGACGGTGTTAAGGCGGCTTTACACCTGGCAATTCCTAGTCGGCAATACAGGCGCGGCTGCATTTTTGGTCTGGGTCTGGGTCTGGGAGCCCTTCTCGCGGCAAGTTTTCTGCAGCTGAGCGCGTCCGTCTTGTACTGCCGACTGGCGGCTGAGTACAACATGTCGGCGCCAATAATGAAACAAGAAATGGCAGATACAGACAAGATTTGGAGCCGGGAGGCCGAGGTGGCATTATTAGAAGAAGTGAGGCAGCATAGATACTTATGGAATCCACAAGATAAGCTGTATAAGAAGCTGAGTCTACGGAAAACGACGTTTGAGAGAGTGGCAGCAACATTACGAAAAATGTTTATCTCTTTGCGAGATATCGAAGGAGGCAAGGAACGATTATTTTCGTGTATTATATAATCACACTATGTAATGCCTGGGGGTTGCGATGGCATGTTCCTCCCTTCTCCTTTGTTGTTAAATGCAAAAGTGAACAATCAATCAATCAATCAATACTACTTATGATAAAATTCGTTTACTTAAAGTATTTCTACAATAGTAGGCTAATGGATCAAACTCATTGTGGTTTTAAGATATGGTAGTAGCCTTTTGGGGTGTCTGGGATGAATTCATGCCCTTGCATTTACTAGCAATTTACGTCTTGATGCTCCCGGCGGCTCCTCCCACGTGTGAAGGTACTTGCTCCCGAGAGCACCCAGGCGGTCTAGCCGCTAGATCGTCGCGGCTGTATTGCCGACCAGGAATTGCCAGGTGTAAAGCCGCCTTTAGGGCTTCATGGAGACAAAAAAGAATCAGAAAGAATTGTAAAGATAACAAAAGTGCTCCAAACGCAGTGCTGGAAAAAAAGGGCACAAATGCTTAATAATAAGTACAAGAAAAATAAATGAAAACAGTGATTCAGGCAATTAGACTGAAAAATTAGAGTACGATAGTGCATTACAGTGGAAAGTTAAATGATATAATGCCATTGAAAAGCAAAAGTGTGTGAATAAACAAAGAGAGAACCGAGAGGAGGATGACCTAGGGAGCGATACAAAGCAGTACAAAGAAGAAGAAGGCCTCCCGAACCCAGACCAAGAAAAGTGGGTGTTTGGAGAAGCTACCGATACAAAGGCCTGGCTAGGGAGAAATCTCAAGCCATCTGTGACATCAAGATCAGGAGCCTGCGATTGTGGCGGCGGCGGGACATTTGTAACCTCATTTATGTTCATGGCGTGCACGTCGCTACTCGTCCCTGGCAGCTGCAGGTGGGTGGCTAAGGGGTGTGAAGAGGATATGGGGAGGTGGAAAGGGGTGATAGGAAGGGCGGGAGGGAGTACAGAGGAAGGTGTGAGGTGGATGGGAGGTTGGGGTGTTGTTGAATATATGTTACGTCATCCTATATCATTACGTCATCCTATATCATTACGTCATCCTATATCATTACGTCATCCAATATTTAATAAAGACTTGTAGCTCCTAATTAGTCTAGAAAGGCGACTGAACGCTATTTTTCTCATATTACTGCTTGTTACCTTACTTTGTCATGTTCCAGCTTTTTTATTTAAGATTATAGACACAATGTAGGCTATATGTTAATGATTCGGGGTTTAAGTGATTTTCTGGCATTCATCAAGTTATTTAAGAGTCCCATATACGAGATTTGACTTGTGTGTTTGTTTACATGTCCAAGTCCCCCCCCCCCCTCCCCCCGCCCGCTTTCACCCTCCCCCTCACACACACACAAGGACAACAACAAACACTAACAACAACAACATACTTTTCTATACAGTTTGTTTGTGTGATTGTAATATGCAGACAGACCATGCTACTACTACTACTACTACTACTACTACTACTACTACTACTACTACTACTGCTATTATAATTATATACTTCAGTTATTTTTCAGTGTAATGGTATTGTCACTCACTAATGTCATCCTTGCGAGCTATTTTAGAGGAGAGAGAGAGAGAGAGAGAGAGAGAGAGAGATGGAGGTAAAGGGGTGTTTTGGTGCCAGGTTAAGATGGGAATAGAGAGAGAGAGAGAGAGAGAGAGAGAGAGAGAGAGAGAGAGAGAGAGAGAGAGAGAGAGAGAGGGGGTGGCACTATGAGAATCAGTGGCACTTTGACTAGTGAGAAGTGTGGTGGGTCTCTCTCTCTCTCTCTCTCTCTCTCTCTCTCTCTCTCTCTCTCGTCCTCGACCTCATTACTGTTTCAGAATACAAATTGTCGGAAATAATTATAATCGTTGAAAAGGAAACAAAAAACGCGATAATTATTTTGTTTGATAATTGTTGTCGCTCGTTCGTCCTGTGTTTCAAGGACTTTTGACATTGTTGTTGTTGTTGTTGTTGTTGTTGTTGTTGTAGTGATAGTAGTAGTAGTAGTAGTAGTAGTAGTAGTAGTAGTAGGAACAAGAGTATAGTATTAGTTGACGTTCTTGTAATAATGTGTAAGAAACAACAACAACAACAACAACAACAACAACAACATTAATAAACGGCCAACCAACAGAGACAAAACCAAAATATAAATAACAATAAAGGAAAAAGTCAGTCTGAAAACCAAATATAAAACTACCACTTCTAAAAATTAACACACACACCAAGTCTCTATAATATTATCCGCGTATAGCCTAACAATAAGGAGTTTTGTCCCCTCTAAGAAATATTTAAGTATACGCTAAAAGAGAATGAACTACCGGTGCTCTTTTTTCAGTCGTAACTTTACTTATAGAGGAGAATGAATGAACGGAAAAAGTGCAAAACAGAAGGAAAGGAAATAAGTTAGAGGAGAATGAAAGGAACAAAGAAAGTGAATTGAAAGACCAGAGGAGATAAAAGAGGAGTAAATAAACGGAGTAGATAAATTTAAAGAGAGGAGAGAATAAAGAAAAGGTGGAGTGGAAAAGATATGAAAAGATAATGAAAGTAAAGGAAAGGAAGTGAATTAAGGGAAGGGAGAGAAAACAGAGAAAGTAAAGTGGAAGAAAAAGGAGATAAAAGAGGAATAAAGAAAGAGAAGTAAAGAACAGGGTAGAGAGAAACATGAAAACTGCCTGTATGGAAAAAACAGAGGAAGGAAAAGTGGAGGAAGGAGGAGGAGGAGGAGTAGGAGGAAGATGGTGGAGATGGCAGAGGAAGAAAAAGGAAAACACATCATCTCCACCTCCTCCTCCTCCTCCTCCTCCACCTCCCCCTCCACCTCCTCCTATTCCTTCTCCTCCTCCTCCTCTTGCTCCTCCTCCTCCTTCTCCTCCTTCTCCTCCTTCAAACTACTGTGCCTCTCCACGTACACAGAGGAAGATTATGGTGAGTGTGTGTAAGTGTGTGTGTGTGTGTGTGTGTGTGTGTGTGTGTGTGTGTGTGTGTGTGTGTGACGATATAAAATTAGCTCCGGGCGATAACGGTGGAGATGAGAGAGAGAGAGAGAGAGAGAGAGAGAGAGAGAGAGAGAGAGAGAGAGAGCCACACGTATGATTATTTTAATTGCTCTGTTTATGTATCTTTCTTTCGCTCTGCATTTTTTTTTTTTTATCTCTGTGTGGTCTGTGCATTAGTCAAGTCTCTCTCTCTCTCTCTCTCTCTCTCTCTCTCTCTCTCTCTCTCTCTCTCTCTCTCTCTCTCTCTCTCACCTGTACTCATAATTCTCCCCATCCATCTTCTGCCTCCCTCTTTTTCCCTTCCTTTCATGTCGCCCCGTCCCTCCTCCCTCTCATTTACCTTGCCTACCTGTCGCAAATTAATCACCATACCTGTCTCTCTCCCCACAGGTAAGGAGGTGACTCGTTACTGCGTCGCTTGGTGCAGGTATGTTTAGCATCCATACACGTGAGGTATAGTTAAAAGAAGTGTTTGAGTCGTATTCTTAAATGCCTCGGGGCTTACACACACACACACACACACACACACACACACACACCATCACCACCACCATGTTATAATATTATCTGCGTATAGCCTAATCATGAGTTGTGCCCTTTTAGAAATATTTAAGTATATGCCCAAAGAGAATGAACTAAAATGCTCTGTTTCTGTCGGTACTTTCTTTCTTTTTTATTTTTTTAGCGTTTTAGTTTTAGGGAATAAGACAAAAGCCGGTATTCTCAAACATTTCCATTTGGTAAGACTTTTGTAGAGGTCGTTGAGGGTTGTGGGTAGGTATTTCCATGGGTAGTTTTATGAGTCTAGTGATGGTTTGACAAGGCTTCTGCATCATGAACATAAAAAAAAAAAACACTCACGAGAACCCGACTAATATCCTTTATGGCCTTTGGAAATAGTTGTGAGACCCGAAAACGTCTAAGAAGAGTGAAAATAGAAACGTTAATCCTTTATTTATTTCGATTTACTTAACTCTTTATTATCTTCCCTCTTTGGCAAGTTACAAAATGAGGAGGAGAGTTAAGGGGAGGATAGGGAGGGGTAAGAAAGGGAGAGTAGGGAGTAGAGTTCAACGGCAGGGTGTTAAGGAAGGGAGAGAAGGGAAGGAAAGAAGGGAGAAGGAGATCGGCTATTTATCGCATCAAAACAAGAGGTGTGTCAATACTTTTTGTGTCGACTGTACAAACTGGAAAGGCAAAAAAAAAAGTTCCTTCTCTATAACTTCATTTGTAGCTGAGATTTTTATTTTGTACTTTTTTATAGATATTACTTACTTACTTACTTACTTACTTACTTACTTACTTACGTGTGTGTGTGTGTGTGTGTGTGTGACCGAGAGGGTGTGACGCTATCATGAGCCTGCGGGTGGACATCAGAGAGAGAGAGAGAGAGAGAGAGAGAGAGAGAGAGAGAGAGAGAGAGTATAGAAGTAGTAGTAGTAACCGGAAGAGGAAGAAGGACGCAAAGAAGAAATAGAAGAGAAGAAAGAAAAGAAAGAAAAGAAAATGACAAAATGGAAGACAAGAATAGGAACAGGAAGAACTACAACAAGAACAATAAGAAGAACAAGAAGAAGGATTAAAGGAAGAAGGAAACATGGAAAGGAAGATAAGAAAAGAGGAGGAGGAAGAAGAATAGAAGAAAATAGAAACAGAGGCTTTTAACACTCCTCCTCCTCCTCCTCCTTCCCACTGTCTTCCTTCCTCTTCTCACTTCATCTTCCTTTTAATACTACTCCTAACAGTACTCTTCCTCCTCCTCTTCTTCCTCCTCTCTCGATCTCTTCTCACACATTCATCATCCTTCCAGCCTCCTCCTCCTCCTCCTCCTCCTCCTTTCTTTCCCCCTTCTCAAGTCCTTATATCATCCTACCCTCTCATCTCTCTTCTCTCCTTCCTTCTTCCTTCTGCTCCTCCTCCTTCCTCTTTCTTCTCTCGTCCTCCTCCTCTTCCTCCTCATCCTCTTCTCTTTCCTCCTCATCCTCACCATCCTAGCATCCTCCTCCACCTCCTCCTTCTCCATCCTGCCATTTTCCTCTTCTCCTCCTCCTCCTCCGCCTCCGCCTCCCTGTCCGAACCGAACATTCGTATCGCAAACACGTAACTCAGTGTTCGCTGGAACGTGGAAGAGAAAGGTTGTGTGTCGCACCTCTCTCTCGCACCTCCATCCATCCCTCTCCCTGTCTTCCGCTCTCCTCCTCCTCCTGTACGTCTGTGTGTGCGTGTGTGTAGAGAGAGGAGGGAGAGTTATTCTTGTACTTACTTCCATGTGCGTGTGCGTGTGCGTGTGCGTGTGTGTATTGGTGTGTGTACGTGTTGAAGTTGGCACACGTGTATTGTACATGAAAGGGAGATGAAGAAGAAGATTTAGAAAGAAGAGGAAGATTGAAGAAGGAGAGATCGTTTAGTGATGTGGAAGGAAAAGGAGAGGGAAAAAAAGTTATAGTTGGAGAAAGTAAAGTGGATGAAAGGAAAATAAAAGTTGTACTAAGAAAAAGTTAATAAAACGGAGAAAAGAAGAGAGAAAAGAATAATTTGACAAGTGTAAGAAACAAAACAGGAAAAAAAGTGTACTAGAAAAGTTAATTGAACGTGGAAAAGGAGAGAGGAAAGAAAGTTTGACAAGTGGAAGAAAAAATGGAAAAGATAAAAGTTGTACTAGAAAGAAATTAAACGAACGAGGAAAAGTAAAGAAAAAAAATAAGTTCGCAAAGTAGAAGAAAGAAAATAAAATGCACTAGAAAAAAATATTGAACGTGGAAAAGAATAAAGTTTGACAAGTGGAAGAAAAAATGGAAAAGATAAAAGTTGTACTCGAAAAAAAATAAACGAACGAGGAAAAGTAAAGAAAAAAATAAGTTCGCAAAGTAGAAGAAAAAAAAGCACTAGAAAAAAATATTGAACGTGGAAAAGAATAAAGCTTGACAAGTGGAAGAAAGGAAAAAAAAAAAAATCGTATTAGAAAAAAAAAGTTTATTGACCGTTTAGAAGAAATTAAACGTGTTCTATTTAACGAAGCAAGTAAGTAACGGTCCGCCGGTCACACATACGTAAGAGTTTTGCTAATTAGTGTTGCTACGGGGAAGTTGTGTTAGTTTGTGTTGATTTGTGAAGTCCAGCGCCATCGCCATCTCTCTGACCTTACCTGACCTGACCTTATATTCTTTTACTCCTCTTAGTCCTCTTTTTCATCCTCTTCCTCCTCCTCTTCCTCCTTTATTAAGTCATCTATATTCCTACCTTTCTTTTAATTATCTCCATTTTTTTTCTCTCTCTTACTCTTTATCCTTCTCCTCTTCCTCCTCTTTCTCCATCGTCACCCATACCTACCTTTCTTCCTTTAACTATCTCCTTTTTCTCTCTTCCTTTCTTTCTCTCCCACCTACATTTTGTCCTTCTCCTCTTCCTCCTCTTCCTCCATCGTCACCCATACCTACCTTTCTTCCTTTAACTATCTCCTTTTTCTCTCTTCCTTTCTTTCTCTCCCACCTACATTTTGTCCTTCTCTTCCTCCTCTTCCTCCATCGTCACCCATACCTACCTTTCCTCCTTTTAATTATCTCCTTTTTTTCTCTTCCTCCTACATTTTATCCTTCTCTTCTTCCTCCTCTTCCTCCTTCATCAAGTCACCTATGTCTTCCTGTCTTCCTTTCAGAGTTATCGACTACTTCCTCTTTCTCCTCTCCTTCCTACTTATCCTATTCTTTTCTTTCTCCTCCTCCTGTTCTCTTTCTTGACCTGCCTACCTCTCTTCCTTTTAATTATCTCCTCATTTCCTCCTCCTCTCTTCTTCCTCCTCCTCATCATATTCTTCCTTCTTCTCTTCCCCTCAATTTTACATCTCCGCTACCTCCTCTATCAAAACTTAATCTTCCTTCTCTATTTCCTTCCTTTTAATCTCCATCTCTTCTCCTCCTCCTTCTTTTCTTCCTCCTACACTCACCTGGGTTTGCCTTTTCCACAGGTGAACGTTTCATTAGTACAGGTGGGACTCTTAATTAATTTTCAGGTCTTTAACTTAATCGCGGGTTCTCAGTTTTATTTGAATTAGTTAACCTTTTTTCCGCGTCCAGTCACAATTATGTTTTTTTTTTCTGTAATTATTAACCCTTTTCTGTGTTTGTGTGTTAGTTTGTGGGTTATGTCTTGATATATCACGTTAATATCTATCTGTCTGTCTGTCTGTCTAACTGTCTATTTCTGTTTATGGTGCGTGGTGGTGTGGTGATGACAGTCGCTCAGTGGTGGTGGTCGCGGTGGTGAAGTCCAAAGAAGAAGCGCTCGTGGTGATGATAATGGTGATGATGATGGTGGTGATGGTGATGATGCATGGTTGACGGACGATGGGGGAGGTGAACCGTGTGGTGGTTGATTGCTACCACCACAACGACCACAACAACAACCATAGCAATTACTACTACTACTACTACAACTACTACTACAACTACTACTACTACTCATTGAAGGATTATAAACTATCTGTAAACAACAACAACAACAAAAACAGTTATAGATGACAACTACCTAAGTCATCCCGGTACTACTACTACTACTACTACTACTACTACTACTACTACAACGACTACTTCATAAACCGCCGCTACGATGAATAAGGTAAAGAAAAACGGAGAGAGAGAGAGAGAGAGAGAGAGAGAGAGAGAGAGAGAATGAACTCGTTTCGAACCGTGAATCGCTTCGGTGTTTCGCTGTTCGTGAGTTGTTACTTGGAAGCAATTATTGGGAGAGAGAGAGAG
>NC_066520.1:19073330-19080830 GCF_024679095.1 Eriocheir sinensis | reverse complement strand
CTCCTTCTCCCCTTCCTCCTTCTCTTCCTCTTCCTCCTTCTCTTCCTCTTCCTCCTTCTCTCACTCTCTTATAATTGACTTCTTTTTCTTCTTCTTTCCTTTTATTTCTTCTCTTCTTCCTATTCTCTTCCTTCCTATCTACTCTCATCTCTTTTTTCTCTCCCCTATTTATTCCACTTTCTCCTCCTCCTTCTCTCAAAATGGACTTCTCTCTCTCCCTCACACACCCATTAAAAAAGACTCCTTCAGTACCCCCTTAATTAAAAGCGCTCGTTGGTCCGCTAACTTTACCCATTTTCTTTATATAATATCTTGCTCAGAGGCGCGCTTCCGTTTTCTTTCGGGGGCTTCCTTGTTTAGCGGTGACTCCTCTATTTGTTTTTCTCGTGTTTAATTGTTTTTTTACGTGGGAATTTGTTTGTTAATTTGTTTGTTAGTCTGTGTGTTATTGTTTGTTGTTGTGTGTTTTTTTTGTGTGTGTTTTGATTGGTTGTTATGGAGGAAGAGGAGGAGGAAGAGGAGGAGGAGGAGGAGGAGGAGGAGGAGAAACTGGTTCTTCCTCTGATGGATGGATTATACTGTCGTTTGCTTGATGGTCGTGTGTGTGTGTGTGTGTGTGTGTGTGTGTGTGTGTGTGTGTGTGTGTACGAGGATGGTGGGCTAAGGTAAAAAGTAACTACTACTACTAACACCACTACTACTACTACTACTATTACTACTACTACTACTACTACTACTACTACTACTACTACTACCATCACCACCATCACCATCAGTCACAAGCAAGCAAAAAACAACAAGGGTAACATAGATCAAAGCAAGAGGAGGAGGAGGAGGAGGAGGAGGAGGAGGAGGGGGGTTAAGGGGAGGGGGGAGGATGGGGGGGGGCGCCTTGACATGTTATAAATCATAGTTTGAGTGAAACCTTTTTGTGGTGTGATGAATGTTTCAGGGTGGGAAAGGGTTGTCCTCTCTCTCTCTCTCTCTCTCTCTCTCTCTCTCTCTCTCTCTCTCTCTCTCTCTCTCTCTCTCTCTCTCTCTCTCTCTCTCTCTCTCTCTCTCTCTCTCTCTCTCTCTCTCTCTCTCTCTCTCTCTCTCTCTCTCTCTCTCTCTCTCTCTCTCTTGCATATTAATCTTGCATGCTATTCTTACGCTCCTCATTGTCCCTGCCTCCCTCCCTCCCTCTCCTCCTCCTCCTCCTCCTCCTCCATTCCTCACATCAATCTAAACACCCACAACACCTTCTTTCTTCCCTCCCTCTCTCCCTCTCTCCCTCCTTCTCCCTCTCCCTCTCCCTCCCTCTCTCTTCAAGCTGTGTTTTATGTCTGTCTGTTAGTCCCAAGGCGGTGATTGTAGCGTTGTTGATTCTCTCTCTCTCTCTCTCTCTCTCTCTCTCTCTCTCTCTCTCTCTCTCTCTCTCTCTCTCTCTCTCTCTCTCTCTCTCTCTCTCTCTCTCTCTCTCTCTCTCTCTCTCTCTCTCTCTCTCTCTCTCTCTCTCGTGTTGGGTTGAAAGAATATTGTGACGGCGGTGATCTTAGTGGTAGTAGTAGTAGTAGTAGTAGTAGTAGTAGTAGTAGTAGTAGTAGGAGGAGGAGGCGAATCTGAAGGAAGCATGAGAGGTGAAGGAGAAGAAGAAGAAGGAGAAAATGGAGGAGGAAGAAGAGAAGGAAGAAGAGAAAGACGAGGTGCAATATAAAGAATAAAGAAAAGATGAGTTGGAGGATGTGGAGGAGGAAGATGAGGAGGAGGAGGAGGAGGAGGAGGAGGAAGATGAGGAGGAGGAGGAGGAGGAGGAGGAGGAGAATCAGCGGAATCTCTCTCCCCGCTATTGTGTTGAGTTAAAGATAATTGCAAAACTCGCTCATTATCCAAAAATGCAAAACGAGGAAAAAAAAAAGAAAACATAAAAAAGTTCCAATTCCCTTCCGTCTCCAAAAGCTCTGGCGGTGTTAGATTCCACTCTTCTTCTTCTTCTTCTTCTTTTTTCTTTTCTTCTTTTTCATCTTTTTCCTCTTTCATTTTATCATTTCTTCTTCTTCTTCTTCTTTTTCTTCTTCTTCTTCTTCTTCTTTTTCATATTATCATTTTTTCTTCTGTTTTTTTGTCCTTCTTCTTCTTCTTCTTCTTCTTCTTTTTCATATTATAATTTTTTCTTCTGGTTTTTGTTCTCTTCTTCTTCTTCTTCTTCTTCTTCTTCTTCTTCTTCTTCATCTTCTTCTTTTTCTTCTTCTTCTTCTTCTTCTTGCCTACCTACCTACCTACCTATCTATCTATCTATCTATTTATCTATCTATCTATCAATCCCCCCTCCCCCCACACACACCTGTCCTCATTAGCACACTGGTATACACATCACCTTCAACCTACCTTCCTTACCTGTCCCATTAGGTGAACATAGGTGCTCCCTTAAGGGTCTGCCCGTAAGGAAGGGAGGAGGGAGGGGTAGGAAGGGAGTGAAGGATGAAGGGAGGAGGAATATGGGAAGGGGGAAAGAGGATGAAAATGGGAGGATGAGAGGAGAGAGGAAGAAGGGGTAGGAACTTGAAGGGATGATATAGGAAAGAGAAGAAGAAGAAGAAAAAGAAGAAAAAGAAGGAGAAGAAGAAGAAGGAATTGAACGAAGGATTAAAAAAAGGAAAGTAAATAAAGATAAGGAAAAGGAAGAACTAAGATAAAGTGAACAGGTGAAAAAAAGGATAGAATTGGGAAAAAGAATGAAGAGATTATGGGAAGAGGCAGAAAGCGTAATAAAGAGGAAATAAGACATAGGTAAGGAGATAATCAATGGGGTATTTAAGGTAAGGAAAAGGGAGAGAGATGGAAAAAGGAATAAAAGGGAGATTAAGAGGAGAAAAAGAGTAAGTTAAGGGGTTAAAGGAGGAGGAAGGGATGAGAGAGAGAGACAGAGAGAGAGAGAGAGAATGGGGGAGCGAAGTGACATGTAGTGGTTGCTTGAACAGAGAGAGATAAAGAGGAGGAGGAGGAGGAGGAAGAAGAAGAGGAGGAGGAAGAGGAGGTATAATTTATTGATGATTCTTTAACATTTTCCTCCTCACTTTATCATTCTGTTCTCTCTTCCTTTCTTCCTTCCTTTCTTTCTTTCTTTCTTTCTTTCTTTCTTTCTTTCTTTCTTTAATTCCACCTTTGTTTGCTCCATCCGTCTTGCTTTGTCTGTGTGTAATGTCTGTTTTCTCCCATCCCCCACCTCTCTCTCTCTCTCTCTCTCTCTCTCTCTCTCTCTCTCTCTCTCTCTCTCTCTCTCTCTCTCTCTCTCTCTCTCTCTCTCTCTCTCTCTCTCTCTCTCTCTCTCTCTCTCTTATTTGCACAGCTATAAGAGTATTGAGAGAGAGAGAGAGAGAGAGAGAGAGAGAGAGAGGTTCTCATATGGAAGATGGAAAGGGAAAGTTTGTTAGCTAATATTTGTCTCTCTCTCTCTCTCTCTCTCTCTCTCTCTCTCTCTCTCTCTCTCTCTCTCTCTCTCTCTCTCTCTCTCTCTCTCTCTCTCTCTCTCTCTCTCTCTCTCTCTCATAGGCTCTTAGCAAAAATTCTTGTGATAATTTTAATCTTTAATTTATGTTCTCTTACCTTACCTTACCTTACCTTACCTTACCTTACCTTACCTTACCTTACCTTACCTTTCCTTAAATTACCTTACCTTACCTTACCTTACCTTACCTTACCTTATCTTACCTTACCTTACCTTTCCTTAAATTACCTTTCCTTACCTTACTTTACCTTTCTTTACCTTACCTTACTTCAGTCTCCCTTGCTTTACCTTCCATTCCCTTCCTTCCCTTCCCTTCCCTTCATTTTCCTTCTCTTCCCTTCCCTTTCCTTCCATTCCCTTCCCTTCATTTTCCTTCTCTTCCCTTCCCTTCCCTTTCCTACCCTTCCCTTCCCTTCCCTTCCCTTCTATTCCCTTTCTTTCCCTTCCCTTTTCCTTTTCACCATTTTTTTTTTTTTTTTTTTTTTACAGCAAAGGAGACAGCTCAAGGGCACAAAAAAATAACATTAATAAAAAAAAAGCCCGCTACTCGCTGCTCCTAAAAAGAATCCAAAGAGGTGGCCGAAAGATATAGTGTATGCTGTTATGTCACGTTTTCTGAGTTCGTGGGAAATTCATATAGATTTTTGGAAACATGGTTTTTATTACTGTGCATACTCTATATTTTCATAAAAATGATGTTTCCATTTTTTTCTAGGTCATCTTCGATGCTTGGCAGCCACCTTTAAAACCCCTGTCTAATTCGAAAAAATGTTATTTTTCACCATGTAATATTTGCTTTTAAATTTGGATGTACGACAAAATATTGATGTCTATATAAACACAATTAGTCTATTATACACACAAAATGTTACTTATAAAATATAAATGCTATTTAAAGTAATCTAGATGAATTAAAATACATTGAGTCCCAATTAATTAAATTAATTGCTTTGGAACCTGAACGCTAGCCCAGGAGGTCCAGGTCCAAGCTATCCCTGAAAATTCCTGCCTGGTCATTGATGGCATGGCTGTTGTCCATGAACAAGCTGTACTGAAGTCTGTCATAAAGAATTGTGCAGATTTAGCAAACTGCTTTGTCCAAGCAATTGATCAAAAGTCACGAGGATACGACAGTGTTTGTGTAGTATTTGACAACTATACAAAGTCCAATCGTCTTTGAAGGAGACAACACGAAAACGCAGGACTGGTGGAAAGTCTTCTCAAGTGACAGCATACAAGGTAGATGACAGCACTCCCATTCGTGACTTCATGGGATTTCTCAGTAGCACCCATACCAAGGATTTACTGACATTATACTTGTCACAAAAGGTGATACAGCAATCTCAGTCAGCAAACATCCTCGCTGTGAACCGAAACGGTGTTCTGTCCAATGATCTCCAAAACAGATTGAATATCCAGAGCAACCACGAAGAAGCAGACACACTGATGATTTTGTTTGCAAATCAGATCCACATGTCTGGCAAAGTAGTGCACATCTATTCATCAGACACAGATGTCCTTGTGTTGGCTTTGTCTAATCTGCCACACATCGGATTTGAAACCAAAATGATCATGGGAACCGGAATTAACCGCAAATATATAAAGCTGGAGTCCATATACCATGCACTTGGACCTAACAGAATCTCTGCTCTCATAGGACTGCATGCATTAAGTGGATGCGACACAACTGGCCGATTCTTTGGAAAGAGTAAGTCCGCTTGGTGGAAAATCTTCATCAAGGAAAGTGAGGCGGTACACTTGTCACTGACAAATCTTGGGATAGGAGACCAACCAAATGAGCAGGTGCTGAGTGGATGTGAAGAGTTCATGTGCCACCTATTCAACTCAAAGACTGAAACTTTCAGTGATGCAAAACAGCTCAGATGGCATCAGTTCCGGAGCTTAAAGACAAATCAAGGAGTTGAGAACCTCCCACCTAGTCAAGGGGCCATGCAGGAACACATCAGGCGTGCCCATCTGCAATGCAATGTATGGAAACAGGTTCTAACTCCATCCCCAACGACAATCGATGCTCGGACCCTTGGAAGGTACCAAGATGCATCAGGTGAACTCCTCCTCTTATAACACAGCTTACGTTGTCTACACAGTCAATCATTCAAATGGTGAAAAGTAGTTGCAGGACCAGTTTGTGCAGCAAACGTTGTTCATGTAGGGATCAAGGCATTGCATGTACAGAACTATGTCGGTGCCAAGGTGACTCGGACATGTGCAACAACGTTTCTGTTGATGTTGAAACTTCGTCGGATTCTGATGGAGACTAAACGAACTCTGAACATTGATTGATTATTAAAATTTCTTTTCTTTATGAGATAATTAAATGGATAAAATAAAAGATGCCTTTATTTGAAATAAAAAGTACTTTTGTCATATTAATATGTATCTTTTTCATAAAAAAGCAATGGCTTAGTTAACATATGTTCAATAAAGTACTTATTCAAAACTGATAGCCAGATTTTTTTAACATTTGGGGTATAGGACATTGTTTGAGAACCTCAAATATGGTTTTATTCTATTCCTTGACCATAGAAACATGGGGATAGACACCATAAACATGACGCTAGGTGGATTAGAACCGAAGTTATTGGCCTTTATAGGTCCAATATGCTTGTTTTAGGTACAAAATTCAAGATGGCCGCCAAACAGACATATTGCAATTGGAAAAAATGGAAACATCATTTTTTCTATTAAATGGACCATAAACTATAAAAAAATCCATATTTGCAAAAATCTATATGAAATTCCCACGAAATTACATAACAGCATACACTAATAAGTCAGTTTCGGGAGGAGAGGTGTCCTGATACCCTCCTCTTGAAAGAGTTCAAGTCGTAGGCAGGAGGAAATACAGATGAAGGAAGATTGTTCCAGAGTTTACCAGCGTGAGAGATGAAAGACTGAAGATGCTGGTTAAATCTTGCATAAGGGGATTGGACAGTATAAGGTTGAGCTTGAGTAGCAAGTCGTGTGTGGCGAGGCCGCGGGATGAGGAGGAAACATGCATTTAGCAAGTTCAGAAGAGCAGTCAGCGTGAAAATATCGATAGAAGATAAAGTGGCAGCATGGCGGCGAATTTAAGAGGTAGAAGACTATTAGTATGAGGAGGAGAGCTGATGAGACGAAGAGCCTTTGCCTCCACTCTGTCCAGAAGAGCTGTGTGAGTGGAGCCCCCCCACACATGAGATGCATACTCCATACGAGGGCGGACAAGGCCCCTGTATATGGACAGCAACTGTGCAGGGGAGAAGAACTGGCGGAGACGGTACAGAACGCCCAGCCTCGAGGAAGCTGATTTAGTAAGAGATGAGATATGAAGTTTCCAGTTGAGATTTTGAGTTAAGGATAGACCGAGGATGTTTAGTGTTGAGGAAGGTGATAGCTGGGTGTTGTCAAAGAATAGGGGATAGTTGTTTGGAAGATTGTGTCGAGTGGATAGGTGGAGAAACTGTGTTTTTGAGGCACACACACACACACACACACACACACACACACACACACACACACACACACACACACACACACACACATGCATTTTTCTTCTTATATATACACTTCTCATTCATCTGTTTATCCTGTCTCCCTCACACCCATCCATTAAAATTGAGAGAAATATTCAATCTTTTTTCTTTCATTTTCTTTAATCAATCATGTGAGGTATTTAAACGTCGTGAAGTGGCCATTAATTACGAAGAGCGGTTTGTTAGTTAGTGTTTTTTTTTTGTTTATGTATTTTTTTGCTGGATTCTTGAAGTTGTTTGAGATAGTTACGAATATGTGTGTGTGTGTGTGTGTGTGTGTGTGTGTGTGTGTGTGTGTGTGTGTGTGTGTGTGTGTGTGTGTGTGTGTGTGTGTGTTTATTTTTTCTAGCAAGCCAATTCTTTAAGTTATTAAGACATCTGAATGCTGCTTGGTGTGTCTGTCTATCTGTCTTGTCCATCTGTCTGGTATTTATAAATGGCTGGAAGTAACGAGAATATCTGATTAATTTTTGTATA